>NC_143028.1:46965454-47121363 GCF_057628025.1 Oncorhynchus mykiss
GTTTCTGCCACCCACATAGAGGAAAACAGTTCCAAATAAATGACATTGTTATGTGCTCCACCACCCATGTTATCTACTTACATGATTATATGTCCATGTGGGCTGTGTTATGTAGGTAAAACCTCTTGTTCTCTGAAACAGAGAATTAGTGAACATCAGGAGAAACGACAGGGATTTTCCAGTCGCAGTACATTTTAATGATCAAAAACAGGTCAGTCTCGCAAAAAGACGCATTCTTGCGTTCTAACTACCCGCTATTCAAAGTGCCCTGAACAAAAAATTCCCTTGGTCGTATTCTCGCGGGGCAGAAATCTCAGAGGCCAATTGGTAAACTCTGATTTACCACCCCAAGATATTCCTGAACAACGTCTATTTGCGCCCCTACTGGATGGAAATTACAAATGTAATGGCTGTGCTCAATGCAATGGCACTTATAAATGTAGATCCTTCAAACACCCACAAACAGGGAAATCGATCCCAATAAAAGGTATTATTACGTGCTCCACTAAGGCAGTTATTTATCTTATAACTTATACTTGTGGTAAAAATTATGTAGGTAAAACAAAGCGCGAATTAAAAGTACGTATGTCAGAGCATCGTAGCACCATTAGGTGTAAAAACTTTACTTATCCAGTTGCGGCCCACTTCTTGGAGGCAGGCCACTCGATTTCGTCTCTGCGTTATATTGGCATCGAACATGTCACCCTCCCTAGGAGAGGGGGTGACCTTGATAATTTATTGTTAAAACGAGAGGCTACCTGGATCTTTAATTTAAAGACCCTTGTGCCCTTCGGTCTCAACGTAGACTTTGATCTGAAGCCATTCTTGTGATTATTGTGACTTTGCCATTGTAATTGTGTGTAAACTTGTATAGTCAAATTAATCTATGATCGTATGCTATCCATTTGTTTGTATGCTGTTCTTTGTATGACATTTTAATATTTGATTATTAACCAATGATAGTAGGCCACTCCTGGCCATGATTATAGACACCTGTGTCTTTTGACACTATATAAACGAGTCATCCCGCAGTGTTTGTGATTATACCCTGATGAAGACAGCTTGGCTGTCGAAACGTTGGTATTCAATTTTTGCATCTGAGCTCCAAGAGTGTGCGGCTCTCTTTTATTTTATTTTCAAGTTTCCACTCCGCTAGCCAGCACCTCGTCTTAAGTGTGCGTTTATTTTTCTTCTAGAATGATCAAAAACATGACATTTCTACCTTTTAGATTTTGTGGCACAGAGAAAGTTAAGATATCAGACAGGGGAGGGGATATAAATAATACTCTGAGCGATGGAGAATGTTTTGGGATTTTCACTCTCCAGACATTATTTCCTGGTCTTAAGGTCTTAAGGATGAAATGCCCATGCATGTTATTTTGTAAATGTGAACATGAATTAATGCCACCACTTCAGATGACTCGATGTCCTCATTGTGGTTTTACAGATGTGTTTAATACGTTTTATGTTCACACTTTATTCGAATATTTATGAAATGAAATGAAACTCACAAAAGCTTTGACGAAGGCCGTTACATAAAGCTTAATTCATAAAGAGCAGTGATACTATCATGAGCAGTGTGTGGGTTTCTTATTTTTTTCTCATCTTATTCAACTGTTACCATGTACCTGCAAAAAAGTGTCTTTTGAATTTTACAACTCCTGGCTAAAAAGTATCCAAAAGAACCAGGGAATCTCTTTAAATACAAGTAGACTTCATTGTTGGTCTTAGAAGATTTAACACTATCAACAAACATGATAGGTTACTCTCCTCAGTACTACCACTGTTAACTGATGACACCTGTCATCATTCTGAAGAAATGGCCTTGTGTTTATCGTTAATCATTAAAGTTGTGCGTCATGTGTCTTGAATTAAGGGAATATTCTTCAGTTGGATAGTATGTTCACCTACAACTTAGCTGTAGTATGTTCTACTTAGCTGTAGAAGTTTCTCACTCGTTCTCTTGGAGATGTACTTTATCTCATACCAACCTGATATTTTTTAAACTAAAGTAAAAACACAGTAAATTAGCAGATATCGTTCATCCTGAATCTCAGTTTATTCACTTTCAAAGGATTAGGTCTTATTCGTGACATATGAGGTGAAAATTATTAGAATCTGTCTCAGACTTTCCATCACTGAACTGGAACAGTTTCTAGATTTTGGTTTTTCAATCTCTATCGTTTGGCACAGAATAAATTGTGGCTTGACATGGCCATTTTAGCATATCCCCCCTACAAGGCAAGCATTTGTTTTCTGAAATATGTTTCAAAAGAAAGGAGATGGATATCTTTGCCTTTTGAAGTAAATTATATATTTCCAAACATTAAGACTGTATCAGGCACTTGAGTAACCATAGGATCTAAAGATTCAGGACTGAATTAGTGTAACAACTTGGTTGGGGTTTGTGCAATGGATCATCAAAGGTCTAAAACAATGATGGGAGCAGCATGCTAAACAACAGCCTGAGACTTTATTCTCTGAACTCAGACATCATCTGAATCAATTATGATCAACTTCAATCTGGTAAACTACAGGACTGACTTCCTGTTTCCTGTTTCTTCCAGCTGCTGTGCTCGACGGTGCAGAAGGCCCTCTTTGAGGAGGAGGAGCGTGTGAAGACTCTCTCCCAAAAGGTGCGTTCTCTGGAGAAGGCCAACAGCCATCTGCGGGACAAGGTGAAGAACATGAAGCGCCTGATACGCCAGGCCAAACGAGACACCAAGGACCAGAAGACCCTTCCAATGAAACAGCTGCACAACCTCGAGACCCCCCACCCACACCAGGACACCACACAGGACCAGAAAAGACCCGCCCTCAAAAAGATCCTCACCAAGACGCTAAAAATCTGAGCCCAAACCCGCCCCTACCACCACCACCTGTTGCACTGCAGACATGGACAGGCTTAAAAGGATATAAGAACTGTATAGAATGTGACATCAGGAGAAGGAGAAGTAGGCTATAGACAGGTATTGTATGTAATAGTGTATCATGTCAAAAGCTATGGAGATAGAGGAATTGCATACCCTTAATGTGATGCAGACTAGGCACACCTCTGTTACAAGAAAGTGCATTCAGCAAATCCGAAATGTTTTGTATGCTGAAAAAAACAACGATGCAGTAAAACAACGATGGAGGTTTCTTATTATTTTTACCTTCAATAATATAATACTATAGAATAGCCTTCATAATTTCTAAATATAAATCAAGTTATTTCATACACATATACTCTGTATGGATCTTTAAGGAATGCCTACACTACAATGCGATAAGCATTTATTGTCATTGCAATCACATTGTGTCACTCTGTTCTTACCACAGGAAGAGTAGCAGGACAATTTGAGGAAACCCAGCTAGCAATGAGGAATCGGCCCAGAAGCGGCCCTCTTCCGGGGGGCTGAACTGATCGAATCGGCTGCCCAGAATCGGCCCAAGTACATCGGGCCGTTTCTGTCTACCGGAATTCAGCTGACTTTGACGGCATCTTACCAGAATCCCCCCAGAAGAGGCCTGATGCAAATGTAAATAAATGTATTAAAAATTACCCAATTTCGTAATTTTAAATATTACTATTATACATTTTATACATACAAATTATACCTATCCACAAAAAAACACCATACACCTGGTGACCGTGTCAGCGGTCGCTACAGCGCGATGGGACAAAGACATCCCAGCCGGCCAAACCCTCCCCTAGCTCGGACAACGCGGGGCCAATTGTGCATTGCCTCATGGGTCTCCCGGGCACGGCCGTCACCGGTCTCAAACCAACATCTGTAGCAATGCAGTTTGCACTGCAATGTAGTGTCTTAGACCGCTGCATCACTCGGGAGGCTCCATCCACAAAGTTTTTAATGCTTATCAATTGCCTTGCACAAAGTATCAAAATACTAAAATACTACACAGGACTCTTTTTTTATCACAGAAACAATGAGAAAATATGGGGAAAAAATTATAATGAAATGTTAATTATATAAAGCAGCCCGTGTAATCATCTGCCAGAGAGTAGTCCCAATCGGCCTGAGCCCCAAGTAATACATTTGGGCCAGATAACTCTCACCGGAATCGATCCGAGCCCCAAATTAAACATTTGGGCCAGATAACACACACCGGAATAGGCCCGAGCTCAATCCCCGCATCCTAGCCATAAGTAATACTGTCAAAGGCTGCCCAGACTCAGGCTACATGACGTCGGCCACATGACTCTCAGCCGAGTGCCTCGACTCTCAGCCGGAATCGGCCCAGATCCACTGTGCTAGCTGGGAAACGTTGTCTTGGATCAAATGTGATTTCCGCACACAGGCTGAGACGGCACTCTTGCTTCATTACGACTCACTGGTTATAGAACAGTGAGAACAAAACAGACGGGGGTTCGCTTCGGTTGTTGACAACATGTAAGCTGTATTTAGTCTCCAAATGTTTAATGAAAACATAAATACATTTGTACAATGAGGACTTCTCTCAAACACCTCGTTACACTTTTTGGTTAGCAAGCTAGTGAATTTTTGCCATTTTGGCATTGACATGAAATCAATGAAAACACATCAAGAACAAGATAAAACTAGCTGAAACGAGCCAGCTACAAATCGCAAAATTACATCTTCTTGTCATTTTTTCTAGCTATCTGATCATTCAGAATCATAACAAAGCAAGGCCACATTGATGCACACTCTTCATTTCTGTGACGTTGTCAGCCAACCCGTTTATACAACTGCTTTGTTACAAACATGTATGCTGGGGGATATGGTAATCACAAAGTCTCATCCCACCG
The DNA here is from genome assembly GCF_057628025.1 of Oncorhynchus mykiss. Classification (NCBI taxonomy): domain Eukaryota; kingdom Metazoa; phylum Chordata; class Actinopteri; order Salmoniformes; family Salmonidae; genus Oncorhynchus; species Oncorhynchus mykiss. Next base: position 46,970,226 of record NC_143028.1, read on the forward strand.
GGCCTTCCTGACCCCCTATCTCATCTAAACCTTGCTCCCATATCCCCCTTACCTAGTTCCCCTCATCTCAGTACCATAGAGTAGAGATCAGTGCTTCCTCTGTGAAGCCTTATCCTCCTGTGAGGGTATAATATTGAAACAATTAATAACATTCTGATAAATAAGATGAGGTGTTTGAGCTATGTTGGCGGGTCAAAGTCTCGCCCTGTCATTTTACACACCTCTCACACCCCAAACATGCCCAGGCAAAATACTGTGCCTTCCCCAGAGTGGAGTTCGATGCCAGTCTCCATGCCAGGTGAGATGCTGCCATGGTAGCTGACACCTTTTGGAGAACTAGTGGGAAAGTCAAGGAAAGGCCTATAGGTGTGCTGGCAAAACCATGCCAAAGACCTTACACTGCTGCCCTGAGGATGCGAAACCCAAAACAGTCATACTGGTTAAGAACATCTTCTAAATTACTTGAGTGTTACATGTAAAAGGTTACATTCTGTCCTTAACAACTGATGCTGGATCATCTCCACAGGGTACAGGAAGATTGATTTAGTGACAACACAGACGATAGACAACACAGATGCTAAACTCTTAATACTGTATCTATGGCTCTGATAAGCTCTCCCGACCCTTCCCTTCTCTCCCCAGTCCCAACTATAACCATTACACACTAAACAACAAATTCTGTTGAAATCTAGATGTTTCTCATTTTGCCAGTTATATGGTTATTATTAATCAATAATAACTTTATCCCAAGTGCTTCCAGGTTAATTTGTTATTTTTTTAAGATCCCATCTTTTTGTGGGTGGTTTTATACATTTCTATTGAGTGAAAAATGTATTTTTATATTTGAAACAGGGTGCTGAGCACTCAATAAATACAACCACTAGCCAATGAGGTGTGATGTGGTACAGTAAAATATTTTTCTGTGTCAGAACTGAGAGGAGTCCCTAGTCTCCTATTATGTGTTGTACTTGGCTTTTATGTTTGTCCTCTTCAAACAATACTAATTTGGTTGCCTTTAACCTTAGTATATTCATGTATGACAGCAAATAATGAAAAAAATAAACTTTTTTTTTTACATTTGTATCGCCATCTTGCAGTTTGTCAATAGTATGAGCTTGTAGTTTTATTATTAGCAAAAATGTTATGATTGACTTCCAGGCATCCATATCTACAGTAGCATCGCTAAGATCAACCTTGATCATTCCCTAAAACTGATCCTTGCCACATACAGTATCTCATTAAAGCCCAGTACTGATTAGTAACAAACAGGTCACTGCATCCCGATGGAACAAGATTGTCATAATCGAGCAAAGAAATTAAATTCAATGCCTGTAGGACGTTATTATTTGGCACACTTCAGACACATTGAGGCTCTTACGATATGATAGGTGTTTGTTAGGTCAAGCCCACACTTCTCGCAAACACAATATATACAAAACTATGTGGGCACCACTTAAAATTAGTGGATTCATCTATTTCAGCCACAACCTATGCTGACCGATGTATAAACCCGAGCACACCGCCATGCAATCTCCATAGACAAACATTGGCAGTAGAATGGCCTTACTGAAGAACTGTCATAGGATGCCACCTTTCCAAAAAAGTATGTTTGTCAAATTTCTGCCCTGCTAGAGCTGCCTCAGTCAACTGTAAGTGCTTTAAGTGCTGTTATTGTGAAGTGGAAACATCTAGGAGCAACAACAGCTCAACCACAAAGTGGTAGGCCACACAAGCTCACAGAATGGGACCACCGAATACTGAAGCGCCTGTTCTCGGTTGCGACACTCACTACCGAGTGCCAAACTGCCTCTGGAAGCCACTTCAGCACAATAACTGTTCGTCGGGAGCTTCATGAAATGGGTTTCCATGGCCGAGCAGCCACACAAAACCCTAAGATCACCATGCGCAATGCCAAGTGTCGGGCTGGAGTGGTGTAATGCTCGCCGCCATTGGACTCTGGAGCAGTGGAAACCCATTCACTGGAGTGAGGAATCAGGCTGGACCACTTGGCAGTCCGACAGACAAATCTGGGTTTGGTGGATGCTAGAAGTACGCTACCTGCCCCAATGCATATTGCCAACTGTAAAGTTAGCCGTCTTTCATGGTTTGGGTTAGCATTTCGCTACACCCGAAATAACGTCTGCTAAAGATGTGTATGTGACCAATAGAATTTGATTTGATTTGATGAGGGATGAAGCTTTTTTTTCTTCAAAGTAGCTACCCTTTGCATTAATGACAGCTTTGTACACTCTTGGCATTCTCTCAACCAGCTTCATGAGGAATGCTTTTCCAACAGTCTTGAAGGAGTTCCCACATATGCTGAGCACTTGTTGGCTGCTTTCCTTCACTCTGCTGTCCATAGAGAGCCTTTTTATTCTCTATTTTGGTTAGGGTGGGGTGTGACTAGAGGGGGTGTTCCTATCTAGGTTGTTTGGGTTCTATGTTGTCCTGGTATGGTTCCCAATCAGAGACAGCTGTTTATCATTGTCTCTGATTGGGGATCATATTTAGGCAGCCATTTCCCCACTGTGTTTTGTGGGATCTTGTTTATGTGTAGTTGCCTGTGAGCACTCCATAGCTTCACATATCGTTTGCTTTATTGTTTTTTTTGTGCGGTTCACTTCTAATAAAATATGTCGAACCGATTTCACGCTGCACTTTGGTCCGAATGTTCTTTCGACGATCGTGACAGAAGATCCCACCACAACAGGACCAAGCAGTGTACCCAGAAGGAGAAGGTATCCTGGGCTTGGGAGGAGATCAAGGAGGAGAAGACATCATGGACTTCGGAGGAAATAATGGCAGGAGCCGAAAGCCTTCCTTGGAAGCAGACGCAAGGAGAGAAGAAAGGACAGCGACGACACCGGGGTTCGTGGCCACATAGAAAGTCCAAAAGTCAGTCCCCCAAAAAAATAGGGGGGGACACATGGGGTGGTCGGCGGAGCCGAGGAGTGAACCAGAGCCAATCTGGGAGAAGATTAAGAAATTGGAGGAGAGTGAATGGAGAGAATCAGAGACCGTCAGTGAGTTGATGAAGAAATTGGAGGAGAGAGAAATGAGATATTTGTTATGTTGGTGTATGATGCACGACATTCGCACTAAGGAGAGTATTATCTATTTGATGCCACCCGAGTCAGCTCTCCGTACTCGTCCTGAGGAGCGTGCTAGCAGTCTGGTAAAAAACTGTGCCGGCTCCACGCACCATGTCTCCAGTATGCCTCCACAGCCCTGTACGTCCTGTGCCAGCTCTCCGCACTCACCTTGAGGAGCGTGTCATTTGTCCGGTACCATGTGTGCCGGCTCTACGCACCAAGTCTCCAGTACGCCTTCACAGCCCAGTACGTCCTGTGCCAGCTCTCCACACTCGTCATGCGAAGTGTGTCATCGTTCCGGTACAATTTGTGCTGGCTCTACGCACCAGGTCTCCAGTGCGCCTCCACAGCCCAGTACGTCCTGTGCCGGCTCTCCACACTCGCCGTGCGAAGTGTGTCATCGTTCCGGTACAATTTGTGCCGGCTATACGCACCAGGTCTCTAGTGAGCCTCCACAGCCCAGTACATCCTGTGCCAGCTCCTCGCACTTGCCCTGAAGTGCGTGTCACCAGTCCTTTGCCACCTGCACCGGCTCCACACACTAGGCCTCCAGTGCGCCTTTCCAGTCCGGTACGTCCTGTGCCTGCTCCTCGCACTCGCCCTGAAGTGCTTGTCCCCAGCCCGGTGCCACCTGTGCCGGCTCCACGCACCAGGCTTCCAGCAACGGTCCCCAGTCCAGAGCTTCCGGCGATGGTTCACAGTCCAGAGCTTACGGTGATGGATCACGGTCCAGAGCTTCCGGCAATGGTTCACAGTTCAGAGCTTCTGGCGACAGTTCACAGTCCGGAACCTCCTACGAGGGTCCACAGTCTGGAACCTCCTGCGATGGTCCATGGTCCGGAACTTCCTGCGACGGTCCACGGTCTAGAACCTCCAGCTCCAGGGCAGTAGCCTTCCTCTATGCCAATGCCCAGTCCAGGCATGGTGTCCAGTCCCGCTCCAGGGCAGGAGCCTCCCTCTGCGCCGATGTTCAGTCCAGGCACGGCGTCCAGTCCCGCTCCATGGCAGTAGCCTCCCTCTGTGCCGGTGCCCAGTCCAGGTACGGCACGGCATCTAGTCCTGCTCCATGGCCAGAGCTTTCTTCTGCGCCGGTGCCCTGTCCGGGTGCGGCATTCAACCCAGCTCCATGGCCGGGGCCCTCCTCTGCGCCGAGGGCCAGTCCGGGAATGGCGTTCTATCCAGCTCCATGGCCAGACCAGTGGTCTGAGTGGGGGCAAAGACCCGTACCGGAGCCGCCACTGACACTAGTCACCCTGACCATAGAGAGCCTTTTTATTCTCTATTTTGGTTAGGTCTGGGTGTGACTAGAGGGGGTGTTCCTATCTAGGTTGTTTTGTTTCTATGTTGGCCTGGTATGGTTCCCAATCAGATGCAGCTGTTTATCGTTGTCTCTGATTGGGGATCATATTTAGGCAGACATTTTTGTGGGATCTTGTTTATGTGTAGTTGCCTGTGAGCACTCCATAGCTTCACATATAATTTTCTTTATTGTTTTTTTGTGCAGTTCACTTCTAATAAAATATGTCGAACCGATTTCACGCTGCACTTTGGTACAAATGGTCTTACGACAAAACCATCTCAATTGGGTTGAGGTCGGGTGATTATGGAGGCCAGGTAATCTGACGCAGCACTCCATCACTCTCCTTATTGGTCAAGTAGCCCTTACACAGCCTGGAGGTGTGTTTGGGGTCATTGTCCCGTTCATTTTTTTAATGATAGTCCCACAAAGTGCAAACCAGATGGCTGCAGAATGCTGTGGTAGCCATGTTGCTTAATTGTGCCTTGAATTGTAAATAAATCACTGACAGTGTCACCAGCAAAACACCACCACACCATCACACTTCCTCCTCCATGCTTCACAGTGAGAATCGCAGGTGCGGAGATCATCCATTCACCTACTCTGCGTCTCACAAAGACACGGCGGTTGGAACCAAAAATCTCAAATTTGGACTCATCAGAATGAAGGACAGATTTACACTGGTCTAAAGTCCATTGCTTGTGTTTCTTAGCCTAAACAAGTATTTCCTTCTTATTGCTGTCCTTTAGTAGTGGTTTCTTTGCAGCAATTTGACCATGAGGGCCTGATTTACGCAGTCTCTTCTGAACAGTTGACGTTGAGAAGTGTCTGCAACTTAAACTCTGTGAAGCATTTATTTGGGCTGCAATTCCTGAGGCTGGTAACTCTAATAAACTTATCCTCTGCAGCAGAGGTAACTCTAGGTCTTCCTTTCCTGTGGTGGTCCTCATGAGAGACAGTTTCATCGTAGTGCTTGATGGTTTTTGCGACTGCACTTGAAGAAACTTTCAAAGTTCTCTACATGTTCTAGATTGACTGACCTTCATGTCTTGAAGTAATGATGGACTGTCATTTCTCGTTGGTTATTTGAGATGTTTTTGCCATAATATGAACTTTGTCTTTTACCAAATAGGGCAATCTTCTGTATGAACCTCCATGGGATCGGTGTCCCTAACCTGGGACGCTTGTTGCTAAAGTGCGCTAATGTGACTAGAATGATGTTATAAGTAACAGCCAACTTTCCAGGACATATAAATGTCTTATATGGGCAAAAAGCTTAAATCTAACAGCACTGTCCAATTTACAGTAGCTAGTACAGTAAAAAAATGCCATGCTATTGTTTGAGGAGAGTGCACAGCAACAAACGCTTTTATCACACCAACTGGTTTGATACATTCACCTCTGAAGGTGTCACGCCCTGGCCATAGAGAGGCTTTTATTCTCTATTTTGGTTAGGTCAGAGTGTGACTAGGGTGGGCATTCTAGTTTCTTCATTTCCACCGGGTATGGTTCTCAATCAGGGACAGCTGTCTATCGTTGTCTCTGATTGGGATTCATACTTAGGAAACCTGTTTTGCCACCTTAGTTGTGGGTAGTTGTCTTTGTTCGTGGCCTGTATAGCCGAAGTAAGCTTCACGGTCGTTTCCTTATTCTTTGTTTTGTGTGCGACATTTATAAATAAAAGGGAATGTACGCTCATCATGCTGCACCTTGGTTCGGTCACTTCCACCCTGATGACGATCGTGACAGAAGGTAAATAATGTACTTACAGTACATTCAGTAATCTTGCTCTGATTTGTCATCCTGAGTGTCCCAGAAATAAAAGGTAGCATAGTTTTGGGTTCTACAATTTGAACCCCTGCTGTCTCTGGTTGTCTATTTTTGTGACCTAGATGAAGATCAGATCAAACTTTATGACCAATTTATGCAGAAATCCAGCTATTTCCAAAGGGTTTATATACTTTTTCTTGCCACTGTATACAGGTCAGAGAGTCTAGCTAGCTACATTTTCAGATAGCATACATTTCTAATTTTGTCAAAGTAATTTTCATTGCAAATTAAAGCGTACTGTTAGCTAGCTAACATTAGCTGGCTGGCTCATTAGCTAACTTTACATGTATGATCTGTGTAGTAATATTATTTGTCTCTTAGAAATCCATTTGCATTGCTAGTTATAGCATAATATTAGCTAGCTAACATTAAACCTAGTTGGTTAGCTTTAGCTACAGTGCCTTGCAAAAGTATTCATCCCACTTGGGGTTTTTCCTATTTTGTTGCATTACAAACTGTAATTTAAATAGATTTTTATTTGGATTTCAAGTAATGGACATACACAAAATAGTCCAAATTGGTGAAGTGAAATGAAAAAAATAACTTGTTTAAAAAAATAAAAATAAAATGGAAAAATGGTGAGTGCATATGCATTACCCTTTGCTATGAATCCCCTAAAAAAGATCTGGTGCAACCAATTACCTTCAGAAGTAATTAGTTAAATAAAGTCCACCTGTGTGCAAAACTAAGTGTCACATTATCTGTCACATAATCTCAGTATATATACACCTGTTCTGAAAGGCCCCAGAGTCCTCAACACCACTAAGTAAGGGGCACCATGAAGACCAAGGAGCTCTCCAAACAGGTCAGGGACAAAGTTGTGGAGAAGTACAGATCAGGGTTGGGTTTTTTAAAAATATCAGAAACTTTGAACATCCCATGGAGCTCCATTAAATCCATTATTAATAAATGTAAAGAATATGGCACCACAACAAACCTGCCAAGAGAGGGCCGCCCACCAAAACTCATGGACCAGGCAGGGAGGGCATTAATCAGAGAGGCAACAAAGAGACCAAAGATAACCCTGAAGGAGCTGCAAAGATAAGCAAACATGTTTGGTGGTTGCCAAAAGGCATGCAGGAAACTCCCCAAACATATGGAAGTATGTACTCTGGTCAGATGTGACTAAAAGTGAGCTTTTTGGCCATCAAGGAAAACGCTATGTCTGGCGTAAACCCAACACCTCTCATCACCCCGAGAACACCATCCCTGCTGTGGGGATGATTTTCATCGGCAGGGACTGGGAAACTTATCAGAATTGAAGGAATGATGGATGGTGCAAATTCTTGAGGGAAACATGTTTCAGTCTTCCAGAATTTTGAGACTGAGACGGAGGTTCACCTTCCAGCAGGACAATGACCCTAAGCATACTGCTAAAGCAACACTCGAATGGTTTAAGGGGAAACATTTAAATGTCTTGGAAGGGCCTAGTCAAAGCTCAGACCTCAATCCAATTGAGAATCTGTTGTATGACTTAAAGATTGTTGTACACCAGATGAACCCATCCAACTTGAAGGAGCTGGAGCAGTTTTGCCTTGAAGAATGGGCAAAAATCCCAGTGGCTAGATATGCCAAGCTTATAGAGACATACCCCCAAGAGACTTGCAGCTGTAATTGCTGCAAAAGGTGGCTCTACAAAGTGTTGACTTTGGGGGGTTGAATAGTTACACACACTCAAGTTTTATTTTTTTTGTCTTATTTCTTGTTTGTTTCACAATAAAAATATTTTGCATCTTCAAAGTGGTAGGCATGTTGTGTAAATAAAATGACACAAACCCCCCCAAAATCCAAATTAATTCCAGGTTGTAAGGCATTAAAATAGGAAAAATGCCATGTGGGGTGAATACTTTTGCAAGCCACTGTACCTGCATATTCATGCATGGTAGTAACGATATGAGTTGGGATTATAGTTCCTTGTTTAATTAGCTAGCTACATGTCTAAACAAAAGACTCCACTATGCAAGTAAATGTTCCATTTACACCTTCTGTGTCCTGTTCATGTGACAAATAAACGTTGTTTAACAGACACGGTAATGTGAAGAACAACATGACCTTCACCAAAGTTAAATTAGGATAGAACGTTAGGCCAACAAGACAGCGTCCAAATTCTAAAATTCTCTGGTAGAATGCCCTGCTTTTATTTTGTCAAACTCACAACCGTAAAACATTTCTGTAATTAGCTTGCCATTAACTTGTAAATAATGATTGTGTTGTGAGTTTATTTTCCTGTAATAATGAACCACGTAACAAAGTTTTCTGACGTTAAGATGTTGTCAGCTATGATATGGTCATTATTTAACTTAACCTTAGCTAGCTAGCTAACAAGCTAGAAACTAACCAAAACATTGTTTAGAAAGTTGATTTTAGTTGCCTGGTTTGCTAGATTGACATATACTGAATACATTTTTAAAACAATGGGTTTATTGGTCTTAAAATATACAAATTTTGCTATTTTGGACCACCAGGATGCTGATGTCATGCAGCCTGTTGTTTTGTGTTTATACTTTTTCATAAAGACAATGACAAGTTTGATGTTGGATGACAATAGAATGTTCATGATGTCACTGCGACAACTGTCTACAGACATGTCGATAAACGTAGTATAAACCAGGCTTTAGTCTTGAAATATTTGGTTGTTTAGTACACTGTTTAGCACATAGCCTCACATGTGAATCCTTAAATAGATGAGGGGGGATAAAGCTTAAGAGGGTATGAATTATGCTGAATGGGTGTAGACAAAGAAGAGCTCTCCAGTAGGTGTATCAAAACATTCAAGAGCCATCTTCTCATAAGTGGGGTTACAAGTTTATCAACTTTCAAAGTCCAGTCTCAATTCCTCAACTGTAGTGTATGATATATCATTTTCTAGCTCTGAGTCTATACTTTTATTCAATGTAAAATATAAAAAATAAACACATTTACTACAGAAGATCGAGCCAGTAAGATCGAGCCGGTCGGTCACAAATGGTTTGTTGTGATCGGTGAGGAAGAACTTGACTGGCCTGCGCAGAGCCATGAACTCAACCCCATTGGAATGAATTGGAACACAGACAGCGAGCCAGGCTTAATTATAAAAAAAAAAAATGTAACTAGGCAAGTCAGTTAACTTTTTAGGGATATGACTGCGTGCTCCTCGTTGTTTTTCTCCGGTATTGGAAACAGTTTATTCCGTCTTAAATTTGATCTATTATTTACATATTAGGGTACCTGGGGTTGGATTAGAAACGTTGTTTGGACAAAGTTTACAGGTTACTTTTGTCAGAGTCGTGTGTATAGGTGGCAGGGAAATCAGGCGCAGGAGAGTCAAATGGAGTGTAAAATGGAGTCTTTTAATGAATGTCCACGTAACATGCTCCATAACACTAATAAGAACAGAATATAAACAAACATGGGTACGAGGACCCGTCGCGCACCTATACAATAAACACAACACTGACAATAAACAATCTCTGACAAAGACATAAGGGGAAACAGAGGGTTAAATACACAACAGGTAATGAATGGGATTGAAAACAGGTGTGTGGGAAGACAAAACCAATGGAAAATTAAAAATGGATCAATGATGGCTAGAAGACCGATGACGTTGACCGCCGAGCACCGCCAGAACAAGGAGAGGCAATGACTTTGGAAGAAGTCGTGACAACTTTTTACATTCCTTTGTAGGCATGTTGGGCGAGTTGGAGATTTCTGAATCAAACGCACCAAATAAATATAAAGAAGGATTTTATCGAACAAAACGACCAATGCTTACTTACAGGCTCTAACCAATGATGCGGGAAAAAAAGAAGGAAAAAAAAGGTGTGCCTTGTTCAGGGGCAGAACAACAGATTTTTACCTTGTCAGCTCAGGGATTCAATCTTGCAACCTTTCCGGTCCTAGTCCAACGCTCTAACCACTAGGCTACCTGCCGCCCCATAATTGCCCAACACCAGTGCCTGACCTCGCTAATGCTCTTGTGGCTGAATGGAAACATGTCCTCTCAGCAAAGTTTCAGCATGTAGTGGAAAGCTTTCCCAGAAGATTGGAGGCTGTTCTGGCAGCAAAGGGGGGGAACCAACTCAATATTATTTCCCATGATTTTGGAATGAGATGTTCGATAAGCAGGTGTCCACATACTTTTGGTCGTGTAGTGTATGTGGTTGGAAGGTGAGACAAAACAAATATTTCTGAAAAATATAAACGCAATGTCAAGTTTTGGTCTCATGTTTCATGGACTGAAATAAAAGATCCCAGAAATGTTCCATACACACAAAAAGCTTTTTCTCTCAAATTGTTTGCTCAAAGTTGTTTACATCCATGTTAGTTAGCATTTCTCTTTTGACAATATATTCCATCCACCTGACAGGTGTGGCATATCAAGAAGTTGATTAAAAAGCATTATCATTACAGGTACACAGGTACACCTTGTGCTGGGGACAATAAAAGATCACTCTAAATGTGCAGTTTTGTCACATAACACAATGCCACGGATGTGTCAAGTTTTTAGGGAGCATGCTCTTGGCATGCTGACTGCATAAAGGTCCACCAGAGCTGTTGCTAGAGACTTGAATGTTAATTTCTCTACCATAAGCCAATGTAGTTTCAGAGAATTTGGCAGTATGTCCAACTGGCCTCATAACCGCAGACCTTGTGTAACTATGCCAGCCCAGGACCACCACACTCAGCTTCTTTACCTGTGGGATCATCTGAGACCAGACACCTGGACAGCTGATGAAACTGAGGACTATTTATGTCTGTAATAAAGCCCTTTTGTGTGGAAAAACTCATTCTGATTGGCTGTGCCTGGCTCTGCAGTGGGTGGGCCTATACCCTCCCAGGCCCACCCAGGCCCAGTCATGTGAAATCCATAGATTAGGGCCTAACTAATTTATTTCAATTGACTGATTACCTGATATGTACTTTAACTCAGCAAAATCGTTGAAATTGTTGCATGTTGAGTTTATATTTTTGTTCACTATATATAGTGAAATAACTACTGTAGATATATTATCTACAGATTATCACCTCCTATTCCCAGAAAGCTATATAGAACATTGCTGATATACAGATATGATAACGCAGTCAGCCAAAGAGCTTTCAGCACAGAGATGAAGTGAAAGAAGTTCCTGAGACTGAGGCATGAAAGCAGTCTCGTCCCTCTACTCCCCCGCCACTTGGAGCAGATTTGTGGTGTACACTATACCATAGAACTAGACTGAAGGATCAGTGAATCCATGGGATTTCCTGGAGCCATTGGTAAACAGTTGAGGAGAATTTGTTTGGGATTTAGAATTCCAAGGGGTACCATATTGACACCAAAGGTTACTAAACAATTACATACATATTGTCATGGAATGTTTGGTGCCAACAAGGATAGTTTGCCAAACTCTTTTTATCTTGATCTGGTATTTCAACATAGATGTGTACAGCCAAATGTTAGAGCTACCACCGGGAGAACTTAGTTGCAAAGAGAGCATACAGAACAGACAAGACTCAAATCAAAAACAGATTTTTCCTCTGTTCTGCTGTGTGACAGCTTGTGATAGTTTCCTTCTGGCATTTATGAGGTATTCAATGTGATACAAAGTGAATAAATCATGATCTCTTTTGCATGAATACAAAGCAGGATTCTAAATAGTCAGCCCAGATTTGGACCTTTTCCTCGAAAGATCCTTTTGTACGGAGTTAGGTATAGCCACGGAGGAAGGATCATTTCCGATCTGGAATAATCTTGGCAGACCATTTTCTATAAAAACTTTCAACACAATTTCCAGGAGAGAACTGAACCCAATCTCTTCCATATGGGGCCGTTTCATAAAAGAGAGGGAACAGGGAAGTAAAACTCAGAAATGACAACATTGAAAACACATTTTGCAGTGTGTTAACCTCTTCCAGTGGTGAAAAGGGAGACATATCACAGATAATAAGATTGTGGGCGACTTTTACGAGCCCTTTCTCTCTGTTTGGGGCCTCTGGCGGGCCTCGGTTGACCTCTGAAGGGGAGACAGTTACAGAATATAACTCTCTCCATTTCTCCCCTCCACTCTCTCAAAGCACTACATCAGACAGTTTTGCCTGCAGGAATATGTCATAGCCCTGTGGAAGTGGGCCAAAGATGATACATGTACATACGCTGCCTTTTCAACATAAAACCCTTGCGCCCCAGCAAGCTGCTGCAAAACAGATGTCAGAGAATATGGCCACATTTGTGGAGGTCCTCCCTGGCGCATTCAGCCTAATTATAGACCTGGTTTATTTTTCTTTTATTTATGTGGTTTGGGATTTTGTTGTTTTTACAGTGGGGCAAAAAAGTATTTAGTCAGCCACCAATTGTGCAGAGGCCTGTAATCATAGGAGGCCTGTTCATCATAGGTACAATTAAACTATGACAGACAAAATGAGAAGAAAAAAAATCCAGAAAATCACATTGTAGGATTTTTTATGAATTTATTTGCAAATTATGGTGGACAATAAGTATTTGGTCACCTACAAACAAGCAAGATTTCTGGCTCTCACAGACCTGTAACTTCTTCTTTAAGAGGCTCCTCTGTCCTCCACTCGTGACCTGTATTAATGGCACCTGTTTGAACTTGTTATCAGTATAAACGACACCTGTCCACAACCTCAAACAGTCACAGTCCAAACTACACTATGGCCAAGACCAAATAACTGTCAGAGAACACCAGAAACAAAATTGTAGACCTGCACCATGCTGGGAAGACTGAATCTGCAATAGGTAAGCAGCTTGGTTTGAAGAAATAAACTGTGGGAGCAATTATTAGGAAATGGAAGACATACAAAACCACTGATAATCTCCCTCAATCTGGGGCTCCACGCAAGAACTCACCCCGTGGGGTCAAAATGATCACAAGAACGGTGAGAAAAAATCCCAGAACCACACGGGGGGACCTAGGGAATGACCTGCAGAGAGCTGGGACCAAAGTAACAAAGCCTACCATCAGTAACACACTACGCCGCCAGGGACTCAAATCCTGCAGTTCCAGACGTGTCCCCCTGCTTAAGCCAGTACATGTCCAGGCCCGTCTGAATTTTGCTAGAGAGCATTTGGATGATCCAGAAGAAGATTGGGAGAATGTCATATTGTCACGACTTCTGCCGAAGTCGTTGCCTCTCCTTGTTCGGGCGGTGCTCGGCGTTTGACGTCACCGGTCTTCTAGCCATCATTGATCCATTTTTCATTTTCCATTGGTTTTGTCTTGTCTTCCCACACACCTGTTTTCAATCCCATTCATTACCTGTTGTGTATTTAATCCTCTGTTTCCCCTCATGTCTTTTGTCAGAGATTGTTTAATTGTCAGTGTTGTTATTTTGTTGTGTTGGTGCGCGACGGGTCCTCGTATCCATGTTTTTTTCATGTCTGTACGTTTTAGTGTTATGGAGCATGTTCTGTTGATATTTATTAAAAGACTCCATTTACACTTCATTTTGACTCTCCTGCGCCTGACTTCCCTGCCACCTATACACGCGACGCTGACAGAATCTCTGACCATAAAAATATGAAGTCAGCAGGAGAGGACACTACGCCCAGGGAGGTGGAGGAATGTGTCCGGGAACAAGCGGAGGAGATTGACTGTTTGAGCACGGTAATGGATCGCATTGTCCAGAATATGGATCGCTGGGAGAGACAGGGAGTTTCTCCAGCGCCACCACCACCACAACCGGAATCTCCCTTAAACGCTTTTTCCCCTCCGGAACCGAAGATCCATTTATCGCTACCCACGGGATACAACGGAGATACTGCCGGCTGCCAGGGTTTCCTCCTTAAGCTGAACTTGTATCTGGCCACGGTCTCCCCAGTACCATCTGACCGTGAGAAGAGTTACGCCCTCGTCTCATGCCTCACCGGGAAAGCCCTGGAATGGGCCAGCGCTGTGTGTAGAAAGGAGGATGCGGCGTTGGACCATTTTGAGGAGTTCACCCGCCAATTCCGGATAGTATTCGACCATTCACCCGAAGGCAAAGCAGCGGATGAGCTCCTCTATCATCTGAGGCAGGAGACGAGGAGTGCACAGGAGTTTGCTTTGGAGTTTAGGACCTTGGCTGCCGGCGCTGGATGGAGCGACAGGGCTCCGATCGACCATTGCCGTTGTAGTCTACGCGAGGAAATCCATCGGGAGCTGGCCTGTAGAGACACCACCTCAGGTCATTATGAGTACCTTGTCATGCCATATGGGTTGATGAATGCTCCATCAGTTTTCCAATCATTTGTAGATGAGATCTTCAGGGACCTGCACGGGCAGGGTGTAGTGGTGTATATCGATGATATTCTGATATACTCCGCTACACGCGCCGAGCATGTGTCCCTGGTGCGCAGGGTGCTTGGTCGCCTGTTGGAGCATGATCTATATGTCAAGGCTGAGAAATGCTTGTTCTTCCAACAATCCATCTCCTTCCTAGGGCATCGGATTTCCACTTCAGGAGTGGAGATGGAGAGCGACCGCATTACAGCCGTGCGTAATTGGCCGACTCCAACCACGGTAAAGGAGGTGCAGCGTTTTTTAGGGTTTGCCAATTACTACCGGAGGTTTATCCGGGGTTTTGGTCAGGTGGCTGCTCCCATTACCTCACTGCTAAAGGGGGGCCCGGTGCGCTTGCAGTGGTCGGCTGAGGCGAACAGGGCTTTTGGGCACCTGAAGACTCTGTTTACCTCGGTGCCTGTGTTGGCTCATCCGGATCCCTCTTTCCCATTCATAGTGGAGGTGGACGCATCCGAAGCTGGGATAGGAGCATTGCTCTCTCAGCGCTCGGGTACGCCACTGAAGCTTCGCCCCTGTGCTTTCTTTTCGAAGAAGCTCAGCTCAGCGGAGCGAAACTATGATGTGGGGAACCGAGAGCGAAGCCTTGAAGGTGTGGAGGCATTGGCTTGAGGGGGCTAAACACCCTTTTCTCATCTGGACTGACTACCACAATCTGGAGTACATCCGGCAGGCGAAGAGACTGAATCCTTGCCAGGCAAGGTGGGCCATGTTTTTCACTCGTTTTGTGTTTACTCTTTCTTACAGACCAGGCTCCCAGAACGTTAAGGCAGACGCATTGTCTCGGCTGTATGACACAAAGGAGCGATCCATGGATCCCACTCCCATACTCCCAGCTTTGTGTCTGGTGGCGCCTGTAGTGTTGGAGCTGGACGCGGACATTGAGCGGGCGTCACGTGCAGAGCCCTCTCCCACGGAGTGTCCAGCTGGTCGTCTGTACGTTCCGTCTGCTGTCCGCGACCGATTGATCTATTGGGCTCACACGTCACCCTCCTCTGGTCATCCTGGGATAGGTCGTACGATGCGCTGTCTTGATGGGAGGTACTGGTGGCCTACTTTAGCTAAGGACGTGAGGATTTATGTTTCCTCCTGCTCAGTGTGCGCCCAGTGCAAGGCTCCTAGACACCTGCCCAGAGGTAAGCTACAACCTCTACCCGTTCCTCAACGGCCGTGGTCGCACCTGTCGGTGGATTTTTTGACTGATCTCCCACCTTCACAGGGTTACACCACGATCCTGGTCGTTGTGGATCGGTTTTCTAAGTCCTGTCGTCTCCTCCCTTTGCCCGGTCTCCCTACGGCCTTACAAACTGCAGAGGCCCTGTTTACACACGTTTTCCGGCACTATGGGGTGCCTGAGGATATAGTGTCTGATCGGGGTCCCCAGTTCACATCAAGGGTCTGGAAGGCGTTCATGGAGCGTCTGGGGATCTCGGTTAGTCTTACCTCAGGTTTTCACCCCGAGAGTAATGGGCAGGTGGAGAGAGTTAACCAGGATGTGGGTAGGTTTCTGCGGTCTTATTGCCAGGATCGGCCGGGGGAGTGGGCGAAGTTCGTGCCCAGGGCAGAGATGGCTCAGAACTCGCTACGTCACTCCTCCACTAACCTTACCCTAATACACATTGAAAAGGGGTATCAGCCGGTTCTGGCTCGTTGGCATCAGAGCCAGACCGAGGCTCCTGCAGTGGACAATTGGTTTCGGCGCGCTGAGGAAACCTGGGATGCAGCCCACGTCCACCATCAGCGCGCCATAAGGTGCCAGAAAATTGGCGCAGACCGTCGCCGCAGTGAGGCCCCAGTGTTCGCACCAGGGGACAGGGTCTGGCTCTCAACCCGAAACCTGCCCCTCCGCCTGCTCTGCCGGAAGCTGGGTCCACGGTTTGTGGGGCCGTTTAAAGTCCTGGGAGAGTGAACGAAGTATGTTATAGGTTACAACTGCCCACTAATTACCGTATTAACCCCTCGTTCCATGTGTCTCTCCTCAGGCCGGTGGTGGCTGGCCCGCTCCAGGAGGCTGAAGTGCGTGATGTTCCTCCGCCTCCTCTAGACATCGAGGGGGTCCCGGCGTACTCTGTTCGATCCATTTTGGATTCAAGACGTCGGGCGAGGGGCCTTCAGTACCTCGTGGACTGAGAGGGTTACGGGCCGGAGGAGAGATGCTGGGTTCCAGGGGAGGACGTGTTAGATCCTTCCATGTTATCAGAATTCCACCGTCTCCATCCGGATCGCCCTGCACCTCGCCCTCCGGGTTGTCCCCGAGACCGGTGTCGACGCGTGGCTGGAGCCGCGCGTCGGGGGGGGGGGGGGGGGGGGTACTGTCACGACTTCTGCCGAAGTCGTTGCCTCTCCTTGTTCGGGCGGTGCTCGGCGTTCGATGTCACCGGTCTTCTAGCCATCATTGATCCATTTTTCATTTTCCATTGGTTTCCACCTGTTTTAAATCCCATTCATTACCTGTTGTGTATTTAACCCTCTGTTTCCCCTCATGTCTTTGTCAGAGATTGTTTAATTGTCAGTGTTGTTATTTTGTTGTGTTGGTGCGCGACGGGTCCTCGTACCCATGTTTTTTTTCATGTCTGTACGTTTTAGTGTTATGAAGCATGTTCTGTTGATATTTATTAAAAGACTCCATTTACACTTCATTTTGACTCTCCTGCGCCTGACTTCCCAGCCACCTATACACACGACGCTGACACATATGGTCAGATGAAACCAAAATATAACTTTTTGGTAAAAACTCAACTCGTCGTGTTTGGAGGACAAAGAATACTGAGTTGCATCCAAAGAACACCATACCTACTGTGAAGCATGGGGGTGGAAACATCATGCTTTGGGGCTGTTCTTCTGCAAAGAGACCAGGACGACTGATCCGTGTAAAGGAAAGAATGAATGGGGCCATGTATCGTGAGATTTTGAGTGAAAACCTCCTTCCATCAGCAAGGGCATTGAAGATGAAACGTGGCTGGGTCTTTCAGCATAACAATGATCCCAAACACACCGCCCGGTCAACGAAGGAGTGGCTTCATAAGAAGCATTTCATGGTCCTGGAGTGGCCTAGCCAGTCTCAAGATCTCAACCCCATAGAAAATCTTTGGAGGGAGTGTAAAGTCCGTTTTGCCCAGCAACAGCCCCAAAACATCACTGCTCTACAGGATATCTGCATGGAGGAATGGACCAAAATAACAGCAACAGTGTGTGAAAACCTTGTGAAGACTTACAGAAAACGTTTGACCTCTGTCATTGCCAACAAAGGGTATATAACAAAGTATTGAGATAAACTTTTGTGATTGACCAAATACAGTGCCTTGCGAAAGTATTCGGCCCCCTTGAACTTTGCGACCTTTTGCCACATTTCAGGCTTCAAACATAAAGATATAAAACTGTATTTTTTTGTGAAGAATCAACAACAAGTGGGACACAATCATGAAGTGGAACGACATTTATTGGATATTTCAAACTTTTTTAACAAATCAAAAACTGAAAAATTGGGCGTGCAAAATTATTCAGCCCCTTAAGTTAATACTTTGTAGTGCCACCTTTTGCTGCGATTACAGCTGTAAGTCGCTTGGGGTATGTCTCTATCAGTTTTGCACATCGAGAGACTGAATTTTTTTCCCATTCCTCCTTGCAAAACAGCTCGAGCTCAGTGAGGTTGGATGGAGACCATTTGTGAACAGCAGTTTTCAGTTCTTTCCACAGATTCTCGATTGGATTCAGGTCTGGACTTTGACTTGGCCATTCTAACACCTGGATATGTTTATTTTTGAACCATTCCATTGTAGATTTTGCTTTATGTTTTGGATCATTGTCTTGTTGGAAGACAAATCTCCGTCCCAGTCTCAGGTCTTTTGCAGACTCCATCAGGTTTTCTTCCAGAATGGTCCTGTATTTGGCTCCATCCATCTTCCCATCAATTTTAACCATCTTCCCTGTCCCTGCTAAAGAAAAGCAGGCCCAAACCATGATGCTGCCACCACCATGTTTGACAGTGAGGATGGTGTGTTCAGCTGTGTTGCTTTTACGCCAAACATAAGGTTTTGCGTTGTTGCCAAAAAGTTCAATTTTGGTTTCATCTGACCAGAGCACCTTCTTCCACATGTTTGGTGTGTCTCCCAGGTGGCTTGTGGCAAACTTTAAACGACACTTTTTATGGATATCTTTAAGAAATGGCTTTCTTCTTGCCACTCTTCCACAAAGGCCAGATTTGTGCAAAATATGACTGATTGTTGTCCTATGGACAGAGTCTCCCACCTCAGCTGTAGATCTCTGCAGTTCATCCAGAGTGATCATGGGCCTCTTGGCTGCATCTCTGATCAGTCTTCTCCTTGTATGAGCTAAAAGTTTAGAGGGACGGCCAGGTCTTGGTAGATTTGCAGTGGTCTGATACTCCTTCCATTTCAATATTATCGCTTGCACAGTGCTCCTTGGGATGTTTAAAGCTTGGGAAATCTTTTTGTATCCAAATCCGGCTTTAAACTTCTTCACAACAGTATCTCGGACCTGCCTGGTGTGTTCCTTGTTCTTCATGATGCTCTCTGCGCTTTTAACGGACCTCTGAGACTATCACAGTGCAGGTGCATTTATACGGAGACTTGATTACACACAGGTGGATTGTATTTATCATCATTAGTCATTTAGGTCAACATTGGATCATTCAGAGATCCTCACTGAACTTCTGGAGAGAGTTTGCTGCACTGAAAGTAAAGGGGCTGAATAATTTTGCACGCCCAATTTTTCAGTTTTTGATTTGTTAAAAAAGTTTGAAATATCCAATAAATGTCATTCCACTTCATGATTGTGTCCCACTTGTTGTTGATTCTTCACAAAAAAATACAGTTTTATATCTTTATGTTTGAAGCCTGAAATGTGGCAAAAGGTCGCAAAGTTCAAGGGGGCCGAATACTTTCGCAAGGCACTGTACTTATTTTCCACCATAATTTGCAAGTAAATTCATTAAAAATCCTACAATGTGATTTTCTGGAGAAAAAAATTCTCATTTTGTCTGTCATAGTTGAAGTGATGAATTACAGGCCTCTCTCATCTTTTTAAGTGGGAGAACTTGCACAATTGGTGGCTGACTAAATACTTTTTTGCCACACTGTATGTCTCTTCGTAAACTTTTTCATATAATTTAAATGTTGGAGTATTCTGATTACTGGTATAATACACGGTAAGGGGATTTCTGTCAGTCCTCTCTTGGAAATGTAGCATTAATTATCTATGTCAAATAGCTAGGTTGGGTTTCAATCCGATCTCAGGTTATTGGCATGAAGGTTTTTAAAGAAATGTTCCCATTCATGGTAAACGCTGTATATGTTGGCTCAATCGGAAATTGTCTTTGAAAACTGCAATGCCTATAGCCCATGATCGGATTGAATCCTGGTATAATTTCATGCAATATACAATTCCATACACATACAGTTCGTGAGAATCTCATTAGGTTCTCAAACCATCTTTGTATCACTTCTATGTATATTTTTGTATCTCTCTCTCTCCCTCTCCTGTTTCCTCCTGTCATTTGTCTCAGGTCTCTTGTGTTATTAGACAGTTGAGAAAAACAAATGATTGAAGAAAATGAGATGGCACCCTGTTCCCTATAAAGTGCACTACTTTCGACCAAAGCACTATGGGTCCCTGCATGATACATGTTTCATTGTGTAATGGTTGAACCTGTGATATATCACTTCCTGAAGATATTATATGAATCGCTTTGGCAACAGTGCAGTTTGGCAGTGTCAGTTGTTACAGTATATACAGACATGCTAATGAAGCATCATTGGTTTGAATCTACTCAAATGTATATTATGGTAACACTAACCCTGACAAGCTCAGCTCAGATTTGAAGTGCATGCCTTTGTCTGTATCTTAGTGCTTTTCCAGCTGAGTGTCTTTCAGTGAGGACTACTGTAGGTGATTTCCATCATTGCTTGTCTGTGTCTGTTTCAATAAGGAGCAGGGAAGTATGTATATTTCCTCTGATCAAAAGTAGTGCACTATGAATGGAATAGGGTGCTATTTGGGATGCGGATTTGGAGATATTATACAGATTAATTATTTTGTTGGCAAATAGTGTCTGGTCAATAAGATTCCTCTCAACTGGCTCAACCAACCCCCCCCCCCCCCAAAAAAAACAAAACAAATGCAGACAATTACAGTTTAGAATGCTGTTCATGGTTTCTAAATTCCGCTAAGTGGTTTAAAAGATGGTTGGTGTCATTGATCAAATTGACTGTCTAGTTAATAGGAGAAATTGTGACACTGAAGCACTGAAGGAAACACCAGGGATGCATCCCAAATGGCACCCGTTTCTCTATGTAGTGCACTCATTTTGAAAAGGGACCATAAAGCTCTGGTCAAAAGTAGTGCACAACGTAGGTAATAGGGTGCCATTTGGGACATAAACAAGCTCTTCACCTACACCACGAAGTTCAAAGCGCTTTACCCCATATACAATTATCTTTGCTCCAACAGGCATCCATATCTTCAAAGATAAATCTTACTTACTGGTTATGTCATACAGAATGAAGTATATAACTCAATATAATAAATATTATATTCATCCAACCTAAGAGACATCTACCATGTGAACATGAACAGTCTCTGGTCTAGGTCACATCTGCTTCTGTTGGTAATAACTCAAATATGTACCATAGGAGCCAACACTTCCTTTTATGCACAGGAATTCCAGTTCCTTTAGGTTTTTAATCACTCACCCTACAATAAAACCCCAGTCTCTGGCACACCAGTGTGATTTTCCTACATTCCTTCAGGCGCACTGGCAAGCAGCTTGTACAGCTCCAAAGTTGTATGATACATGTTTCATTGTGTAATGGTTGAACCTGTGATACATCACCTCTTGAAGATATTTATAATTGCTTTGGCAACAGTGCAGTTTGACAGTGTCAGTTGTTACATACAGACATGCTCATGAAGCATCATTGGTTTTAATCTAAGCAAATGTATATTATGGTAACACTAACCCTGACACGCTCAGCTCAGATTTGAAGTGCATGCATGCCTTTGTCTGTATCTTAGTGCTTTTCCAGCTGAGTGTCTTTCAGTGAGGACTACTGTAGGTGATTTCCATCATTACTTGTCTGCTTCAATAAGGAGCAGGGAAGTATGTATTTTTCCTCTGAGGCTGCTGTCATTCCTATAGTTGTCTGTCAGACGATGATTACAATAACAGGCCTCCTAAAAGGAGAAGAAAAGAGCAATACCCATCAGGCTGAGACAAAAGCTGCTCTGACCTGAGCTGTATCTCTCTTTACAGAGTAGGATACTGGTGCTCTCTCCTGACTAAACAAATCAGACAGTGGAGACAGTTTCAGTGCCTTCGCATGAGGATATCACGCACACAAAGAGAAACACACGCTCACATCTGGGACAGTCATTGAGAACTCGAACAAAGTACACACCCTCAAAGTTTGCCGATGACACACACCAGTCTCACACACAGTCTCAGAACACATTGGTTTTGGTATGCCCAGCACACAGCAGTAAAATACACTGTGATGGTTATTGGCATGGAGGGAGGGAGCAGCAGAGGTCAGCTCAGTTCAGTCCTGCAGAGGAAAATGACACATGCGGTTGTTTTCTCAGTGCTCATCCCTTCTCGTTTTAAATAATACCTGCCAGATTACCACCAAAAAGGCCTACAGTATATACAGTCAGCATGGGGAATGTATACACTACAGATGTAGGATCTTAATTTTTGCAAGTTTGCTATAGCAGGAAAATAATCCTGCCACAGGAGGAAAATTGAATTATTATGCGGATTATAATTAAATTACATTTTTCGTAAGGGAAAATCAAGTCTGAAAATTCAAAGTGGAAATTACAAACTTCAGAACCCTTGTTAAACCTCAAATACACAACAAATGTAAAATGTCCTGCATTGCAGGAAAGTTATCCTGCAACAGGATGATCAAATTCAAATCCAAAATCTTTATTGATCCGATTCTGCTTGGATTGTATATTTGTCTTGTGTATGTTGTTTTGTGAAGGTTTACTGTATGTACAGCACATGTGAAATTCCCTTGCTTTCCTTTGATTTCCCTGCTTCCCTTGCTTTCCAAGGCTCTACATTTAGCCTTACTGTTAAGAGTAAATGTATGCTAAACTATAGAGGAGTGCCACAATGAAATGATTGCAAAGAAAAGCAGGGGATAATGAGCTGGAACCAGGTGGAGGAAGTTAATATAAACATGGAGGGAAATTTGCAATATTTTCACTGGCTATGACATCAAGCTGTACAAACAGAAGGATCCTGGGCATTTTTACCAGACAAAGAGACATGTAGGTCAATAAGAAGTAAGACTTCAGCATTTCATTCAGTGGATGCTCTCCTGAGTAATGTAGCTAGTTGATCACAAACAGGATATAAGAATGTGTGAGGCTTTGTCCACCATATGTGCATGTCTGTCTGTCTGTGTGTGTGTCTGTGTGTCAGTGTGTCTACGTGTTATTTGACTTTGACATAACTGTACACCTTCAGGCTGCCATCCTCTCTCCTGTAGTTAATTAAAGCAGTGCACTGCCAAGAAAAGCTAAGCTGGCTGCATGTTAAATGGTGAGCTGCAGGCAGAGCTAAGCACAACACTCTCCTAATGAAGGGATGGTCCAGTGCCAGGTCACAACAGCCCTTTGTCAGGAAGAGGAGACAGAGAGAGTTATGCATTGTATACAGATGACTGGTCTGTAATGTGAATGTGGTTGTTTTACATCTCAGCATTGGATGTTGAAGATATTGAGCAGTATTGGCCTTGTACATTTATTTGTTTTTATTTGTTTGTAAATGTACTTGAAATTGAGTTTGTTTGGGGTATTGTTTGTTTGTTTGTTTCTTTAGTTAGCAGTGGTCACTTGCACAAAAGGATCCCTAACATTAACTTGAGCCAATAAGATTTAAGAGATTTCTGTTGTGTTTCCATCTGAACTTAAGATGACACAGAAGATTTCCCAAGAGTTTCTTTGATCTGCAGCCACCATCTGTCACGGTCGTCCTCCTCTTCATCTGAAGAGGAGAGGCGAGAAGGATCGGAGGACCAAAATGCGGGTTGGTATGTGTTCATGATGAATATTTAATTAAAGAAAGTACTGAACACAAAAACAATAAACGACCGTGAAGCTATAAATGAGACCTGTGCTGACACAAGCAACTAACATAGACAATCACCCACAAACAAACAGTGCAACCCAGGCTACCTAAGTATGATTCTCAATCAGAGACAACTAATGACACCTGCCTCTGATTGAGAACCATACTAGGCAGAAACATAGAAATCCCCAAATCATAGAAAAACAAACATAGACTGCCCACCCCAACTCATGCCCTGACCATACAAAAACAACAGAAATAAAGGTCAGAACGTGACACCATCCCTCACATTAAGGAGTGTTGTCTGTGGGGAGATCTAAACAAAGCCACTGGCTGCTGTGGAGGAGCTTATGTACAATGATGGAAAGAACTTGATGGTGATGAGTTAAGGCTTTGATCGAGATAGTACTTACTTCTAGTTTATTGTCTGTATTGTAGCAATTACTTCAACGACATATAGTTTGGTTTCCACATGTACCCGTTAATGTGTGTCAGAGTTAGTTTACTGCAAGAGTGCAAGAGTTACCTCTTTTACGTCTCTGATTGCTACCATTTGGAAAATTATCAAACAGTCCCATCATGACATGATTAACTCTGCCTTCTCCTAACACTGACCGCCTTCCATCCACTCTCTTCTCTCCCTCTCTCTTCCCTCGCTTTTACTGCTCTCTGTTTTCTTTTCTTGTCTGGGCCACAACATAAGCAGCATATGACTTCATGTGTTTGCTGTTAGCAGTGCGTAATTGTGTTTTATATCTATTCGCTGACTAGGGACAAATTAGGTTAACGTTCCCATATTTTACGCCCCAGTTGTTTAAAGAGCTTGTGAGAGATTGTGTGGCTCGTGTTTTCACGGCATGGACCAGAAAGCCTTTCTTGATTGATGTTGGACAGTGTCGTTCCTGATTATTAATGTTCAGCTCGATGCCAGATCCTTCTTTTCCTCTGGGCCTTCCTCGACACCTCATCAACCACTAAAGCTGTGTATCTCAGGCCTGGTGTATTCAAAACAAACTCATTGTTGCTGTTACAATATCTTATCAATCATTACACACTGCACAAGAGGCATAGAATCCTCCTATGCATGATCAAGAACGCAATCAAACAAAACACAAGTTCAGGTCATTCACCCTCTTATCCCTGAATAATGTTTAGGATTGCCTATGATTCTTCATGACGAAAGAATAACAAACTGGAGAATTCCTAATGTTACCATGATTGTAGTTGGGGGTGTCCGTATGTTTTGAGTTGACTTAAGCCAATGTGACGTTGTCTTGCAAGGGCAATAGATTAGTTGAATGCAGAAAGGTCAGGTATCTATCTACCTAGGTTACGATTGCTCATGGTCTACAATTTAGGCTTCAGTCACAATCTCAGTTATTCCATCATGGCCATGAAATGAAAGATTAGAAGTAAGGATTAGTAATGAGTATCATTGCTCTGATGTCTCTACGCTACAAAATGACCGTCAATGAGGCAACCCTTAAAAAAACTGAAAAAAACACTTGCTTTTCATACACCTGTGAACAAATCACATTTGGTTTTTAGATGTTTGTTTTTTTGCACCACTTCCAGCTACATCTGGTCTCCCATCCAAGGACCAATCAGGACCAATCCTGCTTAGCTTCAGAGACAAATCCACAGTGGGATGCAGGGTGATATGTTGCTGGAATGAATGTGCCAAAACGTGTAACTGTTAAAAAACGGTAGCAAAAGCAAAGGCCAGGAAAACATTGCAGGAAAGAGGGAGGCATTTTATTTACTAACCTTATAATAAAATCACTAAGAACCTTTTTTGCATCCATGTACAATTAATTTGTTCTCGCATTTCAAAATGATTTCCTAGCAATATTTTGTTTTGCTATGTCCGTCTTCCGCATCTGCGGTGGGAGGTGGTAGAACATTGTCTGAGGTCGGTACCACTGATGAGCCATCTTCTGTCTGTAGCGTCTGAACCATTTGGGCTACACACTAATATGACCCTTCTATGGAAAGACGAGACCACAGTTTCTAAACCCAACATCTCGAGAATTCCGGAAACATTTGCGAAATAGACCAAGCAGACCTGGCTGGGTTGTTAATTTTCTTGAAATCTAAAGGCACAACCTAGATTCGAGCCAATGTCTTAAGTAGTTGAACATGTTATTACTCCAACCTCATGAAAGTGACAAACCCACACATTTTAATTTTCGTCAAAAACAACTTTATGTCGAAGTAGTGCCTTTGCTCTGATGGCCTACACATGTGCATGCAGTTTGGCACAAGACGACCGTTAGACACGATGACGTGTTTCTGCGCATGCACTCAGCTAGCCAACGTCGCCATGACAAGTGTGATCTGGGATTTCTATTGGAGAACAGTTTCTGCCTATCTTCATACTGTACTGTTATTGATGAGACTCTCATGAACTCAATGGTGTTCTCTGTTTTGCGCTACAACCCCCAAATGTCACGGGACTCGTCTGGAGGTAACCCGGTACCTAAAATGTATGGAAGTGAATGGGGCATTTCCACATCAAAGGTATATGGATAATTCCACGGTTTTTCTATCCACTGTTTCGCAAATGTCCTGCAAAATGATTCCCTTGTCCACATTTGGGCTTTTAAGATGTGGTCACCCTAGTTCCACCAGTGGAAACATTGGTACTGCAACATCTTAACACCATATTTTCACGTGCGGAAAATAACATTATTTCAACCCTACATGTGAACTTGCAATTACACATATTTTCACATGTGGAGTTTTCTTGCATGTGATCCCGCAAATTTGATTTTAACATGTGAAACTGCAATTCTCCTCACATGTGAAATGGTGGTGTTAACATGTTTCACTTGTGAAATGTAAGCTCAGCATGTAAAACAGCAAATTTAACATGTGTTTTTTGTAAGGGCACACTTCCTTGGAATTTAAGGGTGACGTTCAGAATGTGGCTATATATAGTTTATTTTCCCCAACTGCTGTTGGGACATGGCTGCTTAGGGGGAACCTGATCAGCCTATTTCAGGATGATATAATTCATACAGGGCTTCAAACACATCTGTGGGGAGGTGGGAGGAAGAAGGGTTCACATGCTGATCTCTGTTTCTCAGCCCAGTGTCAGCCAACTGTCATTCATCCTGGCCAGGCTGGTGAGGTAATGAGAATCAGATCTCCCTGTCTGCTGGACTGTGGACTGTGGACCCGGAGGCTAGAGCAGCTTTATCCAAAGAGTCAGAGAGGAGACATGGGACTCTGACCGGACACATTGAACTCCTGACCATGTGCTCATTCCCAACCCTCCCTCGCCCCCCTTCCTCCTACTCTCTCCCTTCCTCCCTCCCTCTCTCCCTCCCAAACCAGGTCAGCAGGTTCAGATACATAGAGAGGAAGAGAAAGAGACAGAAAAGAGAAAGCGAGAGAGCAACACAGCAAGCAAGGGAAAGAAGAGAAAGGGAGAGAAACATTGACAGAAAGAGATAGTGTATGATGGATGGCAGGAAGAGATGGTCAGCACATTTGACACACTGCTCTCTGACCAGACCTTTGGGAGGAACAGACATTACCAGAACTTTGAATCCTTGTAACTGTCTCCTTGTAACAGACATGGAGAGAAAGCAATCCTTAAAAAGGTGTTTTTGTCTGCCATGAAGCATCAATGTGTACACACCAAACGTGTTATCCCGCTGTTGCTACTAGGATAAGCATGAGTCATTCTGGATGGGACCCTGGAAAAGGATTCAGGATTCTGGGCGGAGCATGCCCGAGCTTGTATGTTGACATCAGCATCAGCACCTGATCTTGTAAAATGTGGTCATGTCCAGTGTGAACTATAGTTACCTCTTCCGTCCTGTTCAGGGACATTATGCCATATTAATTATTTCCCATTGGTATTGGTACATCAATGAAATCTATTCATCTACAATGCCTATTCAACTTTATCTTCAGACTGTTACAGATTTGTAATTTGTGATAAATACCCGGCCAACTGGCACATTGAAACACAGGAAGCATGGTAGAATGATTAAAACAACCACTTCAACACGGATCTATTTAGATCACAGAATTTAGAAAAGTCCTAGAGAAACATTGAGAAACCTTCTGCGTATTCTAAACACACACACACACACATACACTATTTGCTCGTTCATGCACCTCCTCCTCTGTAGCTCTCCCAAAATGTCTGTGTATTTATGAGACCTGAACGCCACATAAATTCTCCTTCACAGGACGGTTGGCAGCAGCACCACATTTCCCATCCCAGGCCTTAAACCCAGAGCACCTCACAGACACACACACTCACTCACTCACTCACTCACTCACACAATGCACGCTCTCACAAACAGTAGGTCGTCTGTCTGGCCTGCCTTTGTGAGCGCTGATCGGTTCGGTTCTGGGAAACTCTCCCTTTCCTCTCTCTACATCACCAGTAAAAGCTCCCCATGAAAAAAGGTCTGAATGGCCTGTAGACACAGAACAATGTGAAGACAAGGTAATGGAAGGATTCTGTGTGGGCTAGGGTTATGTAAACACAGATATCGTAAATTAAGATGGATGTGACTGTAAACGACAGAGAATGTTTGTTACTGTCTAACGTGTTTGTCACAGAGGAAACATCATGTCAAGACTAAAGTATTATAACTAATTATATTTGGCATTTGCTGTTGATTTACACTATACTAAATGTGCACATTTTAAAAGGTATTTGCATGACAGCTAAATGTGTTTTTGTGTGCGGGTGTGTGTGTGCATATTGTATGTATATGTGTGTGTAACCCAGCTTGTCCAATCAATGAGAAAGTGTTCCTGTCTGTGTACACATTGCCCCGAGGAACTCAAACGACCCATGGCCCTGAAATTCCATTCTCTCTCTGGTCCTTTCATCCATTGTTCCAATGGAAGCATTCTGAGAAGAATTGCATTCTAAAGACTACGGGTACGGAAAAAAACACTCATTCATAATTCTCTTTCTAACCCTCTCTTTCCATGCTCTCTTCATAACCTCAATTTTTCCCCTCTATTTCTGACACTCACTTGGGAGCTCTGGGCTGTCTGTTTGCCTGTGTATGTGAGAGTTTTGTAATAATTCATAAATTTCATAAAGAGTAGGGTTTCAAACCTGTCAGTAATACAAATAGCATGTGTCAAGTGTCTGGCAGGGTTTGATCCACTCTGATGGGACATAGACCCCTGAAAGTGGAAAAATAACCCATTCTCCTGCGCTCACTCTCTCTCTCATCCATCTGTTTTGACTGCAACAAGTAGTTTGATAGATGTTTTCTGTTAGGTTTACCAGCAAACATCCGCCTGCAGACAGATAGACTAGAATGTAAGCAGGTTGAAAGATAAATGTGTAGACTGACAGACATACTCATCATAACAGACAGGCAGACAGGCAGGCAGATAGACCGACAGAGAGACAGTTCACACATTTTCCCAACTCCCTATTCTCCTTTCAGAAACCTACTTGTAAAGGTTCTGGATTTATTTTGTATCCAACATCGGACTGCTGACAGTATTTAGGCCAATTTAATATTTTTTTGTCTATAGAAAAATTAAGAGGCACATTTATTAATGAGAAATGTTTTCCGTTCACAAGCCAGCCTTTTTCACTGTTGCTCTGGCACCTTGCAGAGCATAACATTGCAGGTTTCAGACCAGGAACCCATCTCATCTGTATATACTGTTTTCTATACTATTCTACTGTATCTTAGTCCGTTCCGCTCTGACATCGCTCGTCCATATGTATATAGTCTTAATTCATTCCTACTTAGATTTGTGTGTATTGGGTATACAGTATGTGGTGATATTTGTTAGATAATACTTGTTAGATATTAATGCACTGTAGGAGCTAGAAGCACAAGCATTTCACTAGACACACAATAACATGTGTATGTGACCAATACAATTTGATTTGACTTGATTTGAAAACATGACCTTGACCTGTTCGACGGCCCTGTGAACACACACTTGTCACACCCCGTGGCAACTTCATAGTACCCTCTGGGGAACTGAGGAGGCGTGACTGCGCTCTAACCAACCTCTATAAAATAAGCATAAGATATTTGATTGATGGGTCAGTGAAGTAACTACACATTTGCATATCTAGGGTCATTTAGGATTACAGTTATGGTGGTAGAGATAAAAATATAGAACCAGTGCCCAGGCACTTTCAGTCCCCAAGTGTAGATGGACACAGGGGGCACATGTAACTCCCGGCACCGCTGGCAGACAGAGACCCAATGTGGTGCTGACGACAGGCGTATGGGCAGTTAGAAGGACATGGGGTGTGTGTGTGTGTGTGTGTGTGTGTGTGTGTGTGTGTGTGTGTGTGTGTGTGTGTGTGTGCACACCATGAAACATATAATATATTCCGATACACTCCAGGCTCAGGCCTTTGACATACTCTGAGCAAGATTGTCACGTTCTGACCATAGTTCTGTTATTTTATTCTTTGTTTTAGTATGGTCAGGGCGTGAGTTGGGGTGGGCAGTCTGTTTGTTTTTCTATGTTTGGTTTCTGTGTTCGGTATGGTTCTCAATCAGAGGCAGGTGTCCTTAGTTGTCTCTGATTGAGAATCATACTTAGGTAGCCCGGGTTTCACTTTTGGTTTGTGGGTGTTTGTTTTCCGAGTCAGTGTTTGTCGCCACACGGAACTGTTTCGTTGATGCACGTTATTTTGTTTTGTTCTAGTGTTCTGTTGTTTTTCGTATTAAACATAATGGACACTTACCACTCTGCGTTTTGGTCCGATCCTTACTCCTCCTCAGACGAAGAGGACGATACCCGTTGCAAAGATAACCTTGGATATTGAATAGTAACAGTTAAATATAGAAGCAATAAAGGCCTAATGAGCAAATTTTGTGAGAGAAAAATAACATTATTTATCAGCAACACTACTTCCCATGGCTATGAATGAGTGGTCATTGGTCAGAGTTTATATGAGGTCCAAGGTCAAATTATCAGGTCAAATCTTCAGTCCATCAGGTCAGCAGGTGAAACCAAACACATTTCCCGTGGGCTTACACTATGGTGATAAAGTATTCCCTGTTAGAAAAGGTTTTAGGACTCTACTAACGAAAGAACAAGGGAGGGAGCTGAGGGCTTTCAAATTGATTGTGTCACTCCAAAACCCCAACCGTGAGATCCTGTCTGAACAGTAGAAGATTCAAGAGGAAGTCTTAACTGGATATATCCACATGTTAAATGGGGAACTGGGAGGTGGGGCAGCCCTATTGTGGGGGTTAGGGTTGTAGTTGAGGGTTAGGGTTAGGATGTGGACATGAAGCTAGGGTAAGAGTTAGGTTTATGGCTAGGGTTAATGCTGAGGGTACAATGTATTAAAGACCAATGGAGGGATCGGAGAGAGTCCTAGCAAGGGCTTAGGAGCTTTACTTTTATTGTCCCTATTGGTCAGGTTGGAACTAGGGCAGGTGAGGTGGCCTCTGTTTCTCTCTTCCTCTCAGTCTCTCTTGTTGTCGATCTCTCTCTCTCTCTCTCCCAGACAGGAGGAATGCTGGGTAAATGAGGCTGTGGTGAGATGAGGCAGGAGAAGACTACTGCAGATAGACAGAAGGAGTCTGGCAGTCTCAGAAGATAACTCACAGGGAAGGAATTATGGTGGTATTGCCAGTAAACTTTACTGATTGAAAATAGAGAGTGGGACGATGTGGATTTGTATTAATTTTTTTACCTTTTATTTAACTAGGCAAGTGAGTTAAGAACAAATTCTTATTTTCAATGACTGCCTAGGAACAGTTAACTGCCTTGTTCAGTGGCAGAACGATGATGAAGGTGAGAGAGTGAAAAGATTCAGAGAGGTAATGATTGTTACGCAGAGATGTAGGGTTAGGGTGAGACCACACAGAGAGTGGATGGGATCCCACTCTCTGGTTCTACCCAAGGTTCTCCCTTCCCTAGGGGGCCATTGAGCAGTTTGCATTATCTGAAATTAAATTGATTTGTTGAATTATCACTTGATTTTGCTGAGTCACACCACTCCCCCTAACTCTCCTTCCTTCTTCTCTCCTTACTCTCATCATCCCTCTGTACTTCGGATTCAGCTTCCCAGTTGACATTAATCTAGGGTTTTAATCCAAGCCACCAAGTCTCCCCATCCCTTTAAAGGGGAAGAGAGATGTGTTTCAGAAGGCTGAGGTTAGTGGGGTATAAATCACTAACATCTGAGGGAAAGTTACATGGCTGGTAGTTATGCAGGAAACCTGAACATCCAAACAGCAAAGGAAAAATATATAATAACGGAGTGCGTACTGGCAGAGAAGTCAGGCGCAGGAGAGCGAAAACTGATTTACAACGGTGTCGTTCCATAAACATAAAAACCACCGTAAACAGAATAATCAATGAATGGGTCAAACAAAACCCAGTATCCACCAGCATAACGTACACAAGCACTACAAGAAACAATTCCGGACAGGGACATGGGGGTAACAGAGGGTTAAATACACAACATGTAACTGATGGAATTGAAACCAGGTGTGAGGGAAGACGAGACGAAACCAATGGAAAATGAAAGGTGGATCGGCGAAGGCTAGAAGGCCGGTGACGTCGAACGCCGCCCGAACCAGGAGAGGGACCGATTTCGGCGGAAGTCGTGACAGTGAGTGAAACTTGAATGAATTCACTATCCTGGTGCACTTTGTCTGCAACGACAGCATCATATCAGACTTTTAGGACACAGCCTGCGTATCAAGTTGGACTTTAAGGACCAATGAGCTGTAAAGCAGGACACAGTTAGACAGACAATGCATAGACAGAGTAGTTTTAATATGCCATCAGTTTACAAATCAGTTCAAAGTACAGTACAAATAATTAGCTTTGATACTTAACAATACTCCGCAGTTAATATTCAATAGCTCACGATGCATTGCATCCATGCATTAGTATAGTAGCTTTTACAAAAGAAAATACTATATTATATACTTCACTATGCATACACATTTTCATTTATATAATTTACTTCCAATAAAAAACAGAAAGAACAGAAAATATAACTAAATACACTTTTCTTATCAAAGGACTTGTTCAGATTGTTAATTTGGAGTAAGCAAATGTCAATGTGTAAACTCATCAAATCAACATCAGCTATCAAATAACCATCACCTATTTAGATACAGTGAAGCCCTTCATATACATTTTGAATACAGAACGTTTACCACTTGAGGTAAGGCTAGAATGCCTTCTTGTGATGTGCAAATGTGACAATAGCGTCCTCTCTAAAATACCTCTAGTCTTCATCTACTATTCGGCTACAAGAAACTACTAAACTATGCCTAACTCTATCCTCTAGAACTGTCTGTTTCTATTCCTTCATCTCTCTCTACCCCTCCTTCTCCTCTCTCAGTCTCCCTCTCTCTTTTATTTCTCTCTAATCAGAATAAATTGGTTAAAGCCCTGGGCAGTGGACATAGAGGGTTACCTGCCTCCTCCAATCTGCCCCCCCCCTTGTTCGGACACTCTACCCTCACACACTCTAGGGACATTTTCACTCTACCACAAACAACTTCACTATCCAAACAAATTAGTGGAGCTCAAATAGAAGATAAAGCCAGTAGTACATTTTAAAGAATTACTCACAATTGTTACTGTTAGTCACACTTGAAGATATGACAACTTGCACTGCCCTTGTCTGTGTCCACATGTCAAGCATCCAATTTGACATATCTAAAATAAAACATCTGTTGGTATGAAGATTCCTAATTTCACTGTACTGTATACAGAAAAAAAAGAAGTATTTTAATGTGTGTAGCTTGTGCAGTGTTTGCACAATACATGTTTTATTCTCTCTCACACATTTTGATCACATCACTCAGCAATTGGACAGGCTACAGTTAAAATTGTTAAATGTCTTTTACAAATGGCACTTACTATTACCGTAGTTTAACAAAGGAAACAATCATAGAATCAAACGATACATTCCGGGGGAAAGCTAGAGTTGGAGAAGTTAGCCTCTCTTTTAATTTTCAGAACATCACTGAGCAGAAAGAGATCAGTCCCTGTCCTCCACTGTATCTGGAAGACCTCAACATGTAGTCAGTCTCATTGGTTTCCAACATGTCAGTCTCAGCTCATGAAACCAAATGTTGGCACCTTTTTAGTGATTAGCCATTAACACTGTACTAATTTGACTTGAAAGTCATTCCTTAATGAAAATGGCACTACTCTTAGTTTAATGAATGTCTCTTTAAAAAAATAACTGACGGGGCATTGTGCAGAGTAGACCATTGGGTACACAACATTGAGAGCAAGACTCAATCAAAAGGTCTATGTTGTGACAGCTCAATATCAACAAGCGGAACAGCAGAGCCATTGATCAGAAGTTAGAACCAACACACTACAGAAAAGCCACTGAAACAGTGAACGTCAAGGCAAATTTGTGTCAATCATTTAGCTTTGAATGCAATGCAGGCTATGGCAAGTAGGTCTGTAGAGTCAATGCCTGTGTGTTGGACTAGCTAGAGTGAGGACAGAGAGGATGTCCCTCTACCCTCTAGTCTCATGTCGCCACACATCCAAGTCTTGTTCACTTGGCTATTGAAATGAACGTGAAAAAGTCCTAAATCTTACTTACAGTAGGAGCTACAACCCACTGGACTGGACTGGTCATTTAAACACATTATACCCTTCTCATCAGAGAATTCAATCAAGTCAGTATGTGTTTATTAAAAGTGCGAGCATTATATGGCAGCTAATTTGAGTACAGTAAATGTATGAAGATGATAGATTGAATGTAAACTGAACTGTTGAAAAAACAAAGGAACAATAACAAATGAGTAAAGTGAAATTCTTTGATATAAAATCCTGCATTCTCTTTTAGGTAACCAAAAGTATGTTCTAAATGACCTTATAAACTGGGTGGTTCATGCCCTGAATGCTGATTGGCTGACAGCTATGGTATATCAGACCGTATATCATGTGTATGACAAAAAGTTTATTTTTACTACTCTAATTACCTTGGTAAGCAATAAGGCACCTCGGGGGTTTGTGGTATACTGTATGGCCAATATACCACGGCTAAGGGCTGTATCCAGGCACTCCACGTTGCGTCGTGCATAAGAACAGCCCATAGCCGCGGTATATTGGCCACATACCACACCCCCTTGTGCCTTATTGCTTAATTATGATGAGTGAGAGAGAAGAAATGATGAGGTGAGACAATGACATGTATATTTACATTCTTTAATTCAAGTTCTCTCTGTACAGATACAAAGGCTTGAAAAAATGAAGTATTAACTAGTACTAAGAGGAATGGCTATGTATGTAAGTCTATCTCCAGGGTATTACACTTCTCAACTGGAAAAGCGATCTGGACAGATCTGGACCGAGGTGAAAGTCTGTATTTAACGATAGAATTGCCACATTGAAATATATACAAACATACAACGATAGAAATTAAATAGCTGCTAATGCTCCTTCAACTGTGCAGAGATATAGAGACGTATCTTCAGATTTCTAAAAGCCACCAGAAAAGAAACATTTGACACTGTTCTAAAGGCAGCATAGAGAAGAAGTCCCTGTGCTGAATTTGTTAAAATCAGAAAGCCTTATTCTGTTACAAGCCTGTGGTGGGAGCACAACCTCAAACTTACAGTTGTGAAACACAACCATGCTGATAAAAAAAAGAAGAAAGAACAGATCTAGCTAAATGCTGGGTCTACTGTATACTAGCCCAATGGATGGAGTATTCTCACATTGATTATCCAGATGTGGTATTAGGTGAATGCTTCTAGGGCTACATTTATATATAAAAATAATATTAAGATACAACAAAGCCATACAAATGTAATGCTGAAGGACTAACATCATTAAGGTCATAAAGATGTGTATCTGCAGTACAGGAACTATAACATAATGATTACCACCATACACGATTTTGCAATAGACTCTTCACGCTATAAAACACCTGTCGCCAACATGCAAGGGGACCTGTCACCTCATCATGCAGAAATCATCCATGGATTCTGTCAAAGTGGAAAGACAATGAAGATAGAAAACACCATGCACATGAATGCAGAGATATAAAAAGCAGACGCACATTTTAAAAGGATGAGTAAAACCCTGTCCAAGCTCTGTCCCGCTTCCAAAATATATGAGACAGGATTATTCTGGGCACCACACCTCTCTTTCTCAATGTTCTCCTCCTTTCCTTTCTTCTACCCTCTCATCTCATCCTCCACTCTCACCCAATCCGTTCAAATGACCTCCTCTGTTGACATCGAGTCCCTCCTCCCCACCCTGGATTCATAACCTGCCTGCCCCTCCTGGTGGCGGGTTGCTGGAACAACTCTGTATTTCTGGCCAGACAAGGGAGTTCTCTGGTCTCCAGAGGTAAATGGGAAAGTCATTGGTTGGCCTCGCGTGGCCTGGGTGTGCAGGGATCAGACCCGGCTGGTTGGATGGCAGCGGTAGGTGCAGTTGGAGAGGTGGTCGCGCTCCGCCCCCCCATCAGCACTCTGGGAGCAGCCCCCCTCACACGGAGACTCTGGAACACAGAAAGAGAGAGAGAGAGAGAGAGAGAGAGAGAGAGAGAGAGAGAGAGAGAGAGAGAGAGAGGATCACCACACATAGATCTGAAAACTCTTCTACACTATAAATCTGCCTCTTATTAGCCTTTTTCAGCCTGGACGCTAGGCAAGGATTACATATCAAAGTGTTACTGAGTGGGACAGTGTTTTGAGACGTGCGTAATCCTGAGCCTAATACACTGTGAAAGGGACTGGTTATTTTCTGGAAACATACTGTACCTAGCAACAAGACCCACTGGGGATGAATGAACAAAACAGAACAGCAAAATTAAGTATTTTTCACAATATCAAGTCGTGTCTCCACAGATTTGAATAAGTTTTGCTCCACTTGAATAGTCCTAACTTGTGTGGTGTGGCGGTGCTTTGACCCACTGACCAGTGGTGTCCTCTGTTTCTGTGGCCTCAGACAGCAGCAGGTGGGCTCTGAGAGGGCTGGGCAGGGTGGTCTGACTGGCGGCCTCCTGACTGGTGCCCAGCTGCAGACGCCTCATATGACGCACCACCGCCGTGGCATTAAACGCTTGCTGCAGGGCAGAACATTTAAATTAAGATCAGAATTTTGAAAAGTGATACATGATAAACGCCATAACAACTTTACTGACTTAATAATAGTCCGCTGAATACTGCAGGATCTTTAGTATTCTACTAATATACTAAACACAGCACACCAGCAAAAATGTATTTGCATTTTGACGTGGACCAACAAAAGTAACTCACCCTCCACTTGCTCTTGGCAAAGTTCTTCCTTATCTGAGCACTGACAGACTCATGGATGTTCTTATCTAGAGCGGTGTCACCAGCGATCCTGAGGGACAGAGAAAGACATGAGGGGACAACTTCTGCTGGTTGTCACAAGAACAGGTGAACACTTGGCAAAAGTACACATTTAGTTGATTATTCTCGACATGATAAAGTCGCGTTTTGTGTGTGTGTGTGTGTGTGTGTATTGTGACGGAGAAGATGGTGTTCACTACCAGGGGTGCTGCAGAGCCTGGTCACATGTGTAGCGTATCCTGGGGTCCTTCTCCATCAAGTGGACTATGAAGTCTTTGGCTGAAAACACAGAATGAAAAGTCATATATTTAACTCAAAGGCA
Source organism: Oncorhynchus mykiss (assembly GCF_057628025.1). NCBI lineage: Eukaryota > Metazoa > Chordata > Actinopteri > Salmoniformes > Salmonidae > Oncorhynchus > Oncorhynchus mykiss. The sequence goes on from NC_143028.1 coordinate 47,007,411, forward strand.
ATGTTTTTTTTAAAACATACATTAGATATATCTAATGATGCTACTTACACAGAATAAAAAGGTAGCTGATGCAGAAAAAGACTCCTAGGCTACTACAGTAAAAAGAGCTTCACTGCAGCAGAAACACTGTCCAGACTGACTTGACAGTAAAATACATAAACTGGCCATGTGCCTTTGGCCTGACTTCAGAAACTCCCCACAGGACTATGTACTGTACCATGACCCCCAGAGCTCTATGTAATGGTGATCTCACAGGGCCTCAGTGATTGTTCTATGGCCAGTGAGTGTATTATGGTTAATCCCATCACACACACTGACAGCTTGGCAGGAACACTCAAACCATAACAAACCCCAGACCAATGTAAGTAATTTACAATAATATGAAACTGCTGACAAACAGAACTAATAATGACAACATAGGTCTACTGGACCTGAGTCAGAGATATCGTCCCAGTAAGGAGAGTCAAACTCATATTCAGCCTTCATAATCTGCTCAAAAAGCTTGGCGTCGTTCTCGTCATAGAACGGCGGGTATCCACACAAACTGCGTAAGAATAAGAGCACAAAGGCATCATGTGAGAGTTAGGGAATTAATTGATTGTTGAAAATAATGAAGTGGAAACTAGGGTAACACAGTAAGACTGGTAGGTGAAAGACTAAAGTGAAAGAGCCAGTCCAACCCCATGACTCACAGGATGTAGGCGATGACACCGATTGACCAACAGTCCACCGCCTTGCTGTATGGTTTCTGGGCCAATACTTCAGGGGCTTCCAACGATAAGAGAGCAGTGTTTTCATCAGCATCATTACACATCTAGCCTGACATGATCACTGGGTGTGCGCTTGCTCTCAAAACAGAAGGCTCTTTTCAATCTGTATTGCTGAAGCGATTGTAGCGCTATAAATGTAAAGGTCATTTCCTATTGAACCGTTTACAGTGAGTGAAGTCTCCGCTAACGCGGGAACAATGCCTTTTCATTTAAACCATGCTAAAATGCTGGATTTCCGCAATACGGATAGAAAAGAGCCCTAAATCATAGAAATCATGCTCTTGAAACAAAGACAGACACACACAAAGGCATGTACTGATCAGTACCAGTCCTCCTTACCAACGTATCCTGGTGTTCCGCAGGCTGTGGACATGACACTTCCAGATCCCTCAATCTTCGACAGGCCAAAGTCACTGATCATGATCTTAGAGTCCTCTTCCATACTGTAGTACAGAAGATTCTCCGGCTGGAAAAGAAGACAGAGCATTCAATCAACTTTATTGTTCACTAACATTTTATAAACAGACACACACAAACTGGGGAAATAATTTGTTATTCAAACTAATGATTAATCAGTTTACACGCTGCTGAACTGCCTGTAAACAAATTATCTCATTAGAGGAGTAAAGATAATTAATCTAATTTAAAAGGCACTAAAGAATGATTGGGACAAATGCATCATGTGCCTAGGCAACAAACATGTTCCATACTATAAGGTCACCCTTAAACCTCTAGTAATTTGTAATACACTAATCGCAAAATAGTAAAATGGTTGAAATTCAAAGTTGCAATTTTCATAGCACACCTGGTGTCTTCATCTTATAGAGTGGCTATCATACATCCAGTATTGTGACTATTCAGTCATTGGACAGAATGAAGTAGGTAAATGACTCCAGTGCTAAACACTGAAATCTCCTCTTTCACTGTCATACACACCACCTGACCCTTGACCCCTAATCCAGGCTCACCTTCAGGTCGCGGTGTACGATGCCCATGTCATGGAGGTATTTGACAGCGTCCAGGATCTGCTGGATGAGCTTGCTGGCATCTTTCTCTGTGTAAAAGCCCTTCTCCACTATCCTGTCAAACAGCTCCCCACCAGACACCCTGGACAGAGAGGAGGAAGGCGTCTGACGTACACCTGCTAAAGTATGTCCATTTAACTTCCTGCTATATGCCTACATCACCACTAGATGGAGGCATTGCTTCTTCCTAGATGAACCCACCACTGCTCTCTGTGTATCAGATCTAACAACAAGCTAAAGCCATGTCATGCTGCCTCACAGAGAGAGAGAGAGAGAGAGAGAGAGAGAGAGAGGGACTGAGAGAAAGAGGAGGGAAGGAAGGGGGGGAAGAAAGAGAGGGATAAAGGGGATTTTTATTTGTGCGAACCCCCAACTGTTCTTTGGTTAAATCTGAATGCCCTTACAGCAGTGTTGCTAAAGTGGACACAACCCCCCCCCCCCTTCATCTCACTACCCACTGTTTTCAACAGTAAAAGCAATCTCTATCTCTCTCACATACCACTCCTTCTCTTCTGTGTGTGTGTGTGTGTGTGTGTGTGTGTGTGTGTGTGTGTGTGTGTGTGTGTGTGTGTGTGTGTGTGTGTGTGTGTGTGTGTGTGTGTGTGTGTGGGTGGGTGGGTGGGTGGGTGGGGGGCAATCTGTGACTTGACTTCTGTTGGGATCAGTCAACAGAAAGGCCCCTGAGCTCAGAGTAATTATTGGAGAACGGGTGGGAGACAGCGCAGGCAGGGAGTCTAATACACACACTCAAACACACATACATTGCAGAGGAATAATCTTGAAAGTTTGCAAACTGAAGGCTGCCTCTTCACAAGGCAGAGAGTGACTTGGTTGAGGGACAGAAAGGGGTAACATGGGTAGAAGGAGAACAGAAAGAGAGAGAAAATATAGAGGCAGGTCATAAAGCCAGCAGGATGATCACTCACAGCTGCATAACCAGGTAGAGGTGAGATTTACTCTCAAAGATGTCCTCCAGGGAGACAATGTTGGCATGTTTTAACCTAGAGAGGGAGAGATAGAGAGAGAGAAAGAGAGAAAAAGAGAGTCAAAATCACAAACATTGTACATTACCATTAGAAATACAGAACTGTCTGACACCGTATGATTGTTAAACATAGCATTCTGTGATTTTCTCTGAGATCATTCTCATTAATTCTGTATCTAAATAAACATCATAGGGAGCACTTAATCTTAATCTCGGTAATATATAATCTTGGTTAACCCAGAGCTAAAGTCTCATGTAATTGGTCAGATGGTTGATTAAGTTCTGGGTCCATGTTAAAAGAAGGAAAGAAGAGCTCCACCCTCTCTCTGCAAGTTATGACAAATCTGTAGGCCAAATGTCCCCTCACTTTCGGAAATTCGAAAGATGCTAACACCTGCGAAATCATGATTTGTCCAAAGCACCGGAACTAATGCTGCCCGTTATCTCACATCTTCCATTGTATCATGACAGCTCTACGGTACCATTTCTGGTTACACAGTCCGTCGACGAGAGATTACAATATGTATGATACTAATTATCACTAATATTAGTTTAAGCTGGAGCTAGAGTTGTGTTGCCAGTGTTGACTGTGTGGTGGCAGGCGTCTCTCTAATTGGCTGAGCAGTGTATTCTGACGCCCCCCTGAGAGTCATTGGCGTGGAGACAGAACAGAACACTGAGCAGGTGAGTCACGGCTCTGGAGGTGGCTTTCTTCCATCATCCCCATGCTGCCCACCTAAAACACTTCACCTTACACTCAAAGACTGAGAAAGACTGTTTACCTACACGCACACCCCAGACACGCACACACACATACACACTCACTACTCACTCACTCACTCACTCTCTCTCACTCAGACACTCCTCACAATCTTCTTTACTGTCATTTTTCAATCTTTGGTTTGAGCTCAGCTTGAGTATAGGAGACATGAATTGGGGTAGAAAGCTAGCAATGCTCCAACACAAGGCCAAATCCTCCTATGACTACAACAGAGTAGCTCCTCTATCAATAGGTGTCTCTCTCTCTACACCAAAGTATCATGGCACAGCGCAGGTAGAATACATGACTTTCCCCTTAAGCTACTGATAGTCCATCCATCTGTGTCACTACAATTTGAGATGGCAGGCACCCCAGTGATGACAGACACTTGTCACACTGGCACGGCTCGGAGAGAGGCCAAAACAAAAATGGAACCGCACCGCAGTATCAATTTTGTGTCACGTGTGTTCCTATGCCCTGTCTGAAACATTGCTGCCTGGGGAAAATCACAACACATTATCATTGGCAGGGATCCAACTGAGACAAGAGGGAGATTATAAAAGCCTTTCAATTTCATTATGGTCTCTGTAAAGTGTTTCATTGAGTTGAGAGAGTGAGCAGAGGTAATGAATTGCTCCATGCAGGGGCTGACTAATGGTTTTGTGCAGGACTCTGGGGGGATACATGCAGTACAGTACTGTAGGCTAAACTATAGTAGAGTAAGGGAAGTTAGCGGCACAGCCCCTTCAACAGCTATAAAGGGTTATCCTTATCTCTCTCTCTCTCTCTCAGTAAGAAGTAAGAAACTGTCCCTCTTATTTGTATAAACTTGATTAACACTTTGCCATGTGATGTTACAGATCTATGCGGGACCATGAAGAGGTTTGTAGGGGCTTGGGGTTGATTACAGACTGTTAACAGATGACTATCCACAACCCTTCCCACTGATACCAACTACCCACTATATTCTACACTGTTTTTTACTTTGTGCTGTCTGATGCAACTCTGGGTGACTCAGCAGCTTTGTCTTGTTTCATTGCCTTACTACCCAAAATCCTCGCTCCAGCCAAACGCTATGCCACGCCCACAGACTTTAGTTTCTTCTCCGCTATGAGTCTGGAGTACTGAGTGGTCTGAGTACCTCCCCAACGATTTCTAGAACGCAAACACATTCTAACCATTCTGATTGGTCCCAGAAACTGATGGATGGGCCAGAGCCAGAACACAAAGCGGCATTTTGAAAATTCGTCAATGGCTTTGATACTCTGATTGGTTAGAGATGATCCGATCGCTGATGACTTTGTTTTGTATAACACCCCTAATTTTGACGTCACCACAAACGACTTCAACGATGGCAGCCTCGGACTGAAGTATGTAGCGAACATAGAGCAGAGGAAGAATTCATTTTGAGTTGTCAGACAAGTTGTTTCATGGGTGCAGTAGTGATGTCCTCTAACAGATGTTTTACACCGTCATTAAGAGGCAGCCATCTTGCCTTGAGTAATTGGGTAAACAGACAGACAGAGTTCAGAATCTCACTTCAGGTTTCTGTGACAGTTCATGACCTCATGGGAATACACTAATGGGAAGAGTAGGAGGCTGTGTCACTACTAGAAGAATGAGGTGATCTGCAATGAAAATGTTACAATTCTGGCTTAATTTGGCTTTTAGGAGTTTAAGGTCTCTCTCTGTATCTCTCTCTCTCTTTCTGTCTATCTCTTTCTTTCTTTCTCTTTCTATCTCTCCCTCACAATCTCTCTCTCATCCCCACATTCTCAGCTCTAGAAATATGCCTGTATATTCACTAGGCCTCTGTGTCTCATGTAACCCAGGTAACAAGAGCACTATAAATAGCTTAAGCCCCTCTAGTTTCATAGTTTCCGGCTTAGTCCGTAATTCCGCAGTTTTAAAGGGAGGTATTTTAACCAGACTGTCATTACTGCAACTGTAGTCACTATCTGTCTCAGAGTTAAATCACTTGCTCCCCTAACATCAATAAGCAACAAGGGCGTGTAAATGTGTGTGTGTTCATCACTCACTTGTGCAGGACAGCGATCTCATTTTCTATGCTGTTCTCTTTGCCTTCCAGGGCTTTCTTAGGGATGCATTTGATGGCCACCAGTTTCTGTGTCCTCTTCTCTTCCGCTAGGACCACCTCAGAGAAAGCCCCCCTGAAACACAAAGACAGGTCAGCCAAAGACATCACAAACCGCCAATCACATCTTATTCACATCATTTTTCTCAGCAACCATTTTAATTAGTAATCCAGGCCATCCCTCCAAAAGAAAACAGAGGAAAAAGTCATTGTAAAAGGTTATGAACCAGAAAGAAGCCAGCTCTACAGTTGGAGTCCATTGTCCAATTTCTCCTCTAAATGAATACTGAGGAAACTAGACATTTGCCTGGGAGGATATTGGTTGGCATTACTATGTACAGGTATATTATCAGTGCTCCAGTACCCATTCTGAAGTCAGTGGAGCAAGATCTGGAAAACCTCGCAATCTTGTCTCAACAAGCAGGGGTTACAAAACCGTTTTTTGCAATTTTACCCAAATAAAACAATTTTCTAGTCTCACTAGATAAAATTAACTTTATTTCTGGCCAGATTCTAAAGCCACAGTTGGCCGTGACCCAGGAGGCTTTTGCCATGATGCTGATGCATCATCTGGGAAACACCATAGGTCAACTCATGAGAGATAGACACAATGAAGAATGACAGGGAGAGTGGCAGAGTGAAAGAGAAAGAGAGAGAGAAAGTGAGAGAGAGAGAAAGTGAGAGAGAGAGAAAGTGAGAAAGAGAGAAAGTGAGAGAGAGAGAAAGTGAGAGAGAGAGAGTGAGGATGTTCCCCAATGATGGAAAAAGTTTGGGAACCACTGATCTAACTACTGTGGAAACGGAACCCAGCTGCAACCCAAGGGGACTGGCCACAGCCCACCACTTAGGAAGCACTGTTCTAAACGGATCATTTAGATTCTGGGCCCAAATCTAGCCCTGCATCAGGGGGTGGGAGGTTACCAGTTGCCATTCTGAACTATGAAGCCACCAGGAGGGACCAGACTAGAAATGGCAGAGAGGGCAAAAAAAAAAAGACCAGTGATAATGACGATAATGGATGATGATAATGATAATGATGATCTCATAAGCTTGCCAGACTGTTTCAGGATTAGCCAGCTCTATTGACAGTACCACACCCTCTCATGTGTCAATGTGTTCTGTTTACTCAGAAGATACGTAATTACAGACAGTAAACATGATCTAGTCTAAACAGTACATTTGGATGTATGACTGATAACGATGCCTTAGAAAAAAACATCTAGAAAGATTTCATCATCTATAAGTATTTCATAACCAAACAACATCGATCGCTCTGATTAAAGCAGAAAATCCTGAGGGATGTTAAGAAAACTATTCTATGCAGTATGATGACTAATTCATAAGAACAGAGCAAGTGGTTTTGGTTCAGTGACGTGCTGTGGGCCTTGGCTGAGATGGAGCAGAGCAGAGTTGTGGGTGTGTTTACTGAGCTGATCCTAACAGGATGTTCTTATCATCACCAAGAGAAACAAGTCCGGGAAGACGCCTGGCCCTGATGCTATTCAACACTAAACTGTCTCAGCATACTACTAATACCAGCAGACAGAGCCTCCTCTGAGATACACTCACATAGACACTATCCAAGCAGACAGAGCCTTAAGATCATCACTGTTTGAAACAAAAACTTTTACATAAGAATAGCCAGGCAGGGTCCCTAGGAGAGGGAGTAAAAAGTACACTCAAAGCCAATTTTATTGAAGCTTTAGTCCCAGTGAAAAAGTATTGTCCTCTAACACTGTCACGCCCTGATCTGTTTCACCTGTTCCTGTGATTGTCTCCACCCCCTCCAGGTGTCGCTTATTTTCCCGAGTGTATTTATCCCTGTGTTTCCTGTCATCTTGTATGTTAGTCAAGTCAACCAGCATGTTTTTCCCGTACTCCTTTTGCTATTCTCTTTTTGTTATTCTTCCAAGTCTTGACTCCAGCCTGACTCTGGACTACTTTCCCGCCTGCCTGCACTGACCTTGATTCTGCCCTTTGGTACCTTCTGGACTCTTAATTGGTTTTGTCCCTTTTGCTTGTCCACAACCATTCTCTTGCCTTTCCATATTGGATTAATAAATATTAATATATTGTAAGACTCCAACCATCTGCCTCCAGTGTCTGCATCTGGGTCTCGCCTTGTGTCGTGATAGTACGAACTGGCCATGACAGTCCCAGCAGACTTGGACCAGCACCCTGCAGGGAACCACCATTGGGAGGCATCAAGAGTTTCTACAGGGCCTTTTGGAAGGGCTCAGTTCCTTGACGGAATGCCACGACCATGGGTTAAAGGCTATTATGGAGAAAATCAGGGAGTTAGCTCAGAGACTGTCAGTCACCTCTGGAAAAACCCAGTAATTTTTTCCCTATTTGTGGTGAGTTGGTACAGCCTATCCCGTCTCCCCGTGAACCCCGCTTACCTCCTCCAGAGCGATATTCAGGGAATCCTGGTACCTGCCAGGGTTTTATTTCTAAGTGCTCGCTTATTTTTGAGCCACAGCTATCTTAGTTTTCTTCAGACCGATCAAAGATAGCGTATATAATTACGCTAATGACAGGAAGGGCGCTCTCCTGGGCTACGGCAGTTTGGGAACACCAATCTGCCATTTGCCATCATTTGGAGGAATTTATGGCAGAGGTGAGAAAGGTTTTTGAGTCTCCGGTATCTGGATGGACGCTTAAAGGAACGAAAGTGTGAGAGGAGTTCTGGTCTCGGGCACACTCGTGCTCCCGAGCTCCTGGCGCGTTCACCTCCAATGGAATCCGGAAGTTTCCAAAGGCAGCTCTTCCGAGAGGAGTTGAAGCCACCTGAGCTCTCTCTCGTGAATCTATGACGGGTGAGTTGGATACTCCTGAGTCTAATCAGTTGGGAAGGACTAGGCTATCCGTTTGGGAGTACTCACAGAGGATGAATAATAACTGTTGTCTGTACTGTGGAGGGGCAGGACATTTTATTTTATTATTATTATTATTTATTTTACCTGCCCTATTAGGAAATCCTTGTCTCTAGTGGGTACCAGTTCTACAGTGAGTCAGACTGGGAGTTCTCTAATTCCCATCACCCGCACACCCTTTTTTTGTGCTTGTGCTGTGGGGAGACCAATCTAAGTCTCTCCGAGTGCTCATTGATTCTTGGGCTGATGAAAGTTTGATGGATGCCACTATTGCTTCGGAGCTTGGTATTCCCTCTCAGCCCCTCTCTGTCCCCATGGATGATAGGGCACTGGACGGCTGCTCTATAGGGGCATTCACCCATAGTACTCTTCCCGTTCAATTACGGGTTTCTTGTAACCACAGTGAGACCATACAGTTCCTCCTCATTGCATCTCCCCATGTTCCGGTTGTTTTGGGATTTTCCTGTCTCCAAAAGCACAATCCTGTGATTGACTGGACCACAAGCTCCATCCTGGGTTGGAGCCCATTTTGCCATTCCCACTGCCTTCCCCTAGTCATCTTTATCAGGAGATTAGCAAGACTGTGGATGTCTTTGTTTTCCCCACGGAATACCATGACCTCCTGGAAGTGTTTAGCAAGGCATGTGCTACTTCCCTTCCCTCGCACCATCCTTATTTTTTTTATTTTTTTTATTTCACCTTTATTTAACCAGGTAGGCTAGTTGAGAACAAGTTCTCATTTACAACTGCGACCTGGCCAAGATAAGGCATAGCAGTGTGAACAGACAACACAGAGTTACACATGGAGTAAACAATTAACAAGTCAAACACAGTAGAAAAAAGGGGAGTCTATATATACATTGTGTGCAAAAAGGCATGAGAAGGTAGGCAAATAATTACAATTATGCAGATTAACACTGGAGTGATAAATGATCAGATGGTTATGTACAGGTAGAGATATTGGTGTGCAAAAGAGCAGAAAAATAAATAAATAAAAACAGTATGGGGATGAGGTAGGTGAAAATGGTGGGCTATTTACCAACAGACTATGTACAGCTGCAGCGATCGGTTAGCTGCTCAGATAGCAGATGTTTGAAGTTGGTGAGGGAGATAAAAGTCTCCAACTTCAGCGATTTTTGCAATTCGTTCCAGTCACAGGCAGCAGAGAACTGGAACGAAAGGCGGCCAAATGAGGTGTTGGCTTTAGGGATGATCAGTGAGATACACCTGCTGGAGCGCGTGCTACGGATGGGTGTTGCCATCGTAACCAGTGAACTGAGATAAGGCGGAGCTTTACCTAGCATGGACTTGTAGATGACCTGGAGCCAGTGGGTCTGGCGACGAATATGTAGCGAGGGCCAGCCGACTAGAGCATACAAGTCGCAGTGGTGGGTGGTATAAGGTGCTTTAGTGACAAAACGGATGGCACTGTGATAAACTGCATCCAGTTTGCTGAGTAGAGTGTTGGAAGCAATTTTGTAGATGACATCGCCGAAGTCGAGGATCGGTAGGATAGTCAGTTTTACTAGGGTAAGTTTGGCGGCGTGAGTGAAGGAGGCTTTGATGCGGAATAGAAAGCCGACTCTTGATTTGATTTTCGATTGGAGATGTTTGATATGGGTCTGGAAGGAGAGTTTGGAGTCTAGCCAGACACCTAGGTACTTATAGGTGTCCACATATTCAAGGTCGGAACCATCCAGGGTGGTGATGCTGGTCAGGCGTGCGGGTGCAGGCAGCGAACGGTTGAACAGCATGCATTTGGTTTTACTAGCGTTTAAGAGCAGTTGGAGGCCACGGAAGGAGTGCTGTATGGCATTGAAGCTCGTTTGGAGGTTAGATAGCACAGTGTCCAAGGACGGCCGGAAGTATATAGAATGGTGTCGTCTGCGTAGAGGTGGATCAGGGAATCGCCCGCAGCATGAGAAACATCATTGATATATACAGAGAAAAGAGTCGGCCCGAGAATTGAACCCTGTGGCACCCCCATAGAGACTGCCAGAGGACCGGACAGCATGCCCTCCGATTTGACACACTGAACTCTGTCTGCAAAGTAATTGGTGAACCAGGCAAGGCAGTCATCCGAAAAACCGAGGCTACTGAGTCTGCCGATAAGAATACGGTGATTGACAGAGTCGAAAGCCTTGGCAAGGTCTATGAAGACGGCTGCACAGTACTGTCTTTTATCGATGGCGGTTATGATATCGTTTAGTACCTTGAGCGTGGCTGAGGTACACCCGTGACCGGCTCGGAAACCAGATTGCACAGCGGAGAAGGTACGGTGGGATTCAAGATGGTCAGTGACCTGTTTGTTGACTTTCGAAGACCTTAGATAGGCAGGGCAGGATGGATATAGGTCTGTAACAGTTTGGGTCCAGGGTGTCGCCCCCTTTGAAGTGCGGGATGACTGCGGCAGCTTTCCAATCCTTGGGGATCTCAGACGATATGAAAGAGAGGTTGAACAGGCTGGTAATAGGGGTTGCGACAATGGCGGCGGATAGTTTCAGGAATAGAGGGTCCAGATTGTCAAGCCCAGCTGATTTGTACGGGTCCAGGTTTTGCAGCTCTTTCAGAACATCTGCTATCTGGATTTGGGTAAAGGAGAACCTGGAGAGGCTTGGGCGAGTAGCTGCGGGGGGGGGGGGGGGCTGTTGGCCGAGGTTGGAGTAGCCAGGCGGAAGGCATGGCCAGCCGTTGAGAAATGCTTGTTGAAGTTTTCGATAATCATGGATTTATCGGTGGTGACCGTGTTACCTAGCCTCAGTGCAGTGGGCAGCTGGGAGGAGGTGCTCTTGTTCTCCATGGACTTCACAGTGTCCCAGAACTTTTTGGAGTTGGAGCTACAGGATGCAAACTTCTGCCTGAAGAAGTTGGCTTTAGCTTTCCTGACTGACTGTGTGTATTGGTTCCTGACTTCCCTGAACAGTTGCATATCGCGGGGACTATTCGATGTTAGTGGAGTCCGCCACAGGATGTTTTTGTGCTGGTCGAGGGCAGTCAGGTCTGGAGTGAACCAGGGGCTATATCTGTTCTTAGTTCTGCATTTTTTGAACGGAGCATGCTTATCTAAAATGGTGAGGAAGTTACTTTTAAAGAAAGACCAGGCATCCTCAACTGACGGGATGAGGTCAATGTCCTTCCAGGATACCCGGGCCAGGTCGATTAGAAAGGCCTGCTCACAGAAGTGTTTTAGGGAGCGTTTGACAGTGATGAGGGGTGGTCGTTTGACTGCGGCTCCGTAGCGGATACAGGCAATGAGGCAGTGATCGCTGAGATCCTGGTTGAAGACAGCGGAGGTGTATTTGGAGGGCCAGTTGGTCAGGATGACGTCAATGAGGGTGCCCTTGTTTACAGAGTTAAGGTTGTACCTGGTGGGTTCCTTGATGATTTGAGTGAGATTGAGGGCATCTAGCTTAGATTGTAGGACTGCCGGGGTGTTAAGCATATCCCAGTTTAGGTCACCTAACAGAACAAACTCTGAAGCTAGATGGGGGGCGATCAATTCACAAATGGTGTCCAGGGCACAGCTGGGAGCTGAGGGGGGTCGGTAGCAGGCGGCAACAGTGAGAGACTTATTTCTGGAGAGAGTAATTTTCAAAATTAGTAGTTCGAACTGTTTGGGTATGGACCTGGAAAGTATGACATTACTTTGCAGGCTATCTCTGCAGTAGACTGCAACTCCTCCCCCTTTGGCAGTTCTATCTTGACGGAAGATGTTATAGTTGGGTATGGAAATCTCAGAATTTTTGGTGGCCTTCCTGAGCCAGGATTCAGACACGGCAAGGACATCAGGGTTAGCAGAGTGTGCTAGAGCAGTGAGTAAGACAAACTTAGGGAGGAGGCTTCTGATGTTGACATGCATGAAACCAAGGCTTTTTCGATCACAGAAGTCAACAAATGAGGGTGCCTGGGGACATGCAGGGCCTGGGTTTACCTCCACATCACCCGCGGAACAGAGAAGGAGTAGTATGAGGGTGCGGCTGAAGGCTATCAAAACTGGTCGCCTAGGGCGTTGGGGACAGAGAATAAGAGGAGCAGGTTTCTGGGCATGGTAGAATATATTCAGGGCATAATGCGCAAACAGGGGTATAGTGGGGTGCGGGCACAGCGGAGGTAAGCCCAGGCACTGGGTGATGATGAGAGAGGTTGTATCTCTGGACATGCTGGTTGTAATGGGTGAGGTCACCGCATGTGTGGGGGGTGGGACAAAGGAGGTATCAGGGGTATAAAGAGTGGAACTAGGGGCTCCATTGTAAACTAAAACAATGATAACTAACCTGCACAACAGTATACAAGGCATATTGACATTTGAGAGAGACATACAGCGAGGCATACAGTAATCACAATTATGATTGTGCCATTGATCTTCTCCCAGGTACTACACCACCTCGGGGTCGGTTGTACTCTCTGTCCAGACCAGAGACCATTACTATGGAGAAGTACATGGAAGAGTCTCTGGCCACTGGGGCCGTCCGTCCGTCTGCATCTCCTGCCGGCGCAGGGTTTTTCTTTGTGGAGAAGAAAGACAAGACCCTGCGCTAGTGTATTGACTACCGGAGACTTAACAATATCACTGTCAAAACCCCCCTACCTTTTCTCTGCTCTGCGTTTGAACCTCTCCAGGGGGCTACCATGTTTTCCAAGTTGGACCTTTGGAATGCCTACCACCTGGTTTGGATACGCAAGGAAGTCATTATGAGTACCAGGTCATGCCATTTGAACTCACCAACGCCCCCACTGTCTTCCAGGCTTTGGTCAATGATGTGCTTCGAGGCATGCGAAACCGGTTTGTGTTCGCCTACCTGGACGGCATCCTGTTTTTTTCCCCGATCTGCCCAAGAACATGTACTCCATGTCAGACAGGTCCTTCAGGGCCTCCTGGAGAACCAATTGTTTGTGAAAGCCGAGAAGTGAGTTCCACTGCTCTTCTACCACCTTTCTGGGATATGTCATTGCTGAGGGCAATCTTCAGATGGATCCTGGAAAGGTAGATGGATCCTGGAAAGGTGAAAGCAGTGGTGGATTGGCCTCAACGAACATCCAGGGTGCAGCTGCAGCAGTTTCTTGGTTTTGCAAACATCTACCGCAATTTCATTTGGGATTACAGCACCCTGGCGGCCCTCCACAAGTTAGCCGGTGGTAACTTGTGGAATAGACACCGGCTGGAATGCGGTTTTAACCCATCAGCATTCGGGACTAGACCCACCCATTGTATAATGAGTCATAATTCACTTAAATGTTAAATGTATCTTATTTCAAGATAGTTTTCAGGATATTGTATATTAATAAGATGATTAAGGTAAAATATCTTAAAATAAGAAATTACTTAAGCCTATGCTAGGTTAAAATAAGCACACATATCTGCCAATGACATTAGAAAATGTAGCTTCGTAAGAAAAACTGGAAAAACACACACATTTTAAGGAAATTATCACTTAATATAAGATATTCAGGCATGCTTAGATTTCACTTTTTGCAGTGTAGAGCTAGCACCCCTTCACTACTGTAGGTATGCAGAACATACACACCAGCTCTAATGCACACAGTATACTATATACAGCCATGGTACAGTGCGTGTAAAAGTAAACGCTTCACAGCCATTATGCAAACAACTCTATCTGTATTCATGTCCATGCCTATACGCTACATGCAAACTATAGCCTACTATTTGTAAAGGCTATAATCTATATGCAAACTACAGGTTCAGAACTAAGAGAGTTGCATAGTATCTTTCCAAGTCATCACACAGTCATCATGTCATACAATACCTTATTACCAACCAATAGAAAGGTTATTATGTACCAATAAAACAGTCACTGAATCAAGCAAACAATACAAAGAAGCAAAATACACTAAAACAGGATGTACTGGACAGAATGTGCACAGAGCATTGTCTTTATCAAAACGGGGGAAGTTGAAACACTTCTCCTATCTGTTCTTATGACACATTAACACTGACAAGCAAAGGGTATTTGATTTACATGGAAACAAAATTAACATTATAATAATTAAGCCATTTAATCTCTACGTGGCTGGCAGCAGAGTAGTGTCAGAGAACATTTTCTCTGTCTGCTAATAGAGCTTAAAATAAAGACTTGGTGTTGCTTAGCTTCCGTCGCTAACAGCAACCCCCCTGTGAGTGTGGTTTGGTCTCTCTCCCTTCTCTCTCTCTCTCTCTCTATGATTTTAATGACTTTGCTGTGCATCAAAGGAATTCAAAGCTTAACACACTCTCTTACACACGCACATAGAAAAAGTGTACACGGATACAAAACAAACACACACACACACAGGCAAACACCCATCCACACACACACTAACGAGTGTGGTCTTGAGACAGAAATAAAGGTCAAATGAAGTAGTACCAGGCTAAGATAAGAGCAGTCTCTGCTAGTGTTTAAGATTCTGGGAAGCAGACACAGAGCTCCCCATTAGTAAGGGGAACTGCGATAGGAATTCACCATCTTGGGCATTTGCTCTTATTTCCTTCCTGCTGAACATGGGCCTGGTGTTGTCTGCACCATTCACCAACTGAGCCATCTGTACAACTAAGACTCTTGGCCAAGCAGGTTTGAAACAAGAATATATGAGCCAAATGAAGCAAGGCAAATGAAAGGTCAGCCAGGCCCACAGAGAGCCATCTGGTTCAGAGGTACCACACAGTTAGAGGACTACTCAGGACCTCCATGTCCAAGACAACACCACCTGGCAGACCACACCCTCTCCACCATGCCATTCGTAGCAATCGTTTCTTACAACAACAAAAAATCACCACGTTATGTTTCATAATTCAGCAGCCGGGAGCTTTTGTCCTCAGCTCTACTTTGAGAAAATTAGATATGAAGAAATGACAGCCGTGACTACAAAAGATAGGATAAGAGAGCCTTGATAGAGCTGTGTTTATCAGTATGAGTGACAGCCTGTTACATATAGCGAGGATGACAGTTCTCTGTGTGCTACTAATCCCCCTCAGGGTTAGCTCTCAGCTAGCCTGGGGCGCCAGTCTGTTCCTGCATAAGCCAGTGACGACAGACCAGAAACCCACTGTCTGGCACCAATGCTATAGCCCTACTGAGGTGGACATGCCAAACCTCCCTCAGCACCTCTGATAACATGTACACCTGCCTGACAGAAACAATGGTCCTGGTTAGCTCATTAAAGAGACCGCACTCATTCCCCTGCTTTCTCTCCTTCCTCCGCTCTTCTCCTCATCCCTCGATCCTATCCTCCACCCCTCCGCCAGACTGATCAAAGTGGTTTCTTCTCTTCCCCTGCTTCTGTCTCTGAAAGTAAACCTAGGCTGACTGAAATGCTTACATTTGTGCCAGCCCCAGAAGACTGGGCTAAAACTAAAGATGTGTTATTAGAGAAAAGGCTGATCAAGTTAAGGCATGAGCCTTCTTCAGAAGGCCTAGCATCGTCTGGGTTAGGGAGGGCTTGGCCGGTAGGGATGTCCTTGTCTCTCCTGTGGCGGGCCGGGCGCAGTGCGCGCTAACCAAGGTTGCCAGGTGCACGATGTTTCCTCCGACACATTGGTGCGGCTGGCTTCCGGGTTGGATGCGCGCTGTGTTAAGAAGCAGTGCGGCTTGGTTGGGTTGTGTATCGGAGGACGCATAACTTTCAACCTTCGTCTCTCCCGAGCCCGTACGGGAGTTGTAGCGATGAGACAAGATAGTAGCTACTAAAAACAAAACAATTGGATTACCACGAAATTGGGGAGAAAAAAAGGGGTAAAATTCAAAAAAGAAAAAAAGAAGAAAAAAAAGAAGAGGGATATTGTCATACTTTTAGTTATTACTGGAGATATCTTCTAATCCACACATGAAGGAGATAGGCACAGCTAGACTTGCTAGCTTAAGAATAGACCTCTCTCATAGATATAAGATACTCAGAGACATGGACCACGCACGACAACAGGTAAGATTTCCGAACTCACAGTTCAATCTCTGTACTTATTGATTACAGTTGTAGGCGCACTCTAGCTCAGACAGAGCGGGAATATCTTGACCAGCCTGACAAGCCAACTTGAGTGTACACCATACAAAACTATAACAAACCGGATATTACGCAGTACATCCTTACATAGTTTTGGCTAACAGGAAACAGTTACCAGTAATTACAGTAACGCAAACTGTAGTAACCCTCGTTACAATATGTTTTAGTTTCCGTTATGTATTACTTCTTACATTGTTACCCCAGGAAATCTTACGTTTTATTACATACAGCCAGGAGGAACTATTGGATATAAGAGCAATGTCAACTGACCAACATTACGACCAGGAATACGACTTTCCCGAAGCGGTTCCTGTTTGGTCCACCACCCAGGACAATGGATCAGATCCAAGCCAGCGACCCAAAACAACGGCGCCGCAGAAGGGGCATAGGGAGCGGTCTTCTGGTCAGGCTCCGTAGACGGGCACATCGCGCACCGCTCCAGAGTACACTACTCGCCAATGTCCAGTCTCTTGACAACAAGGTAGACAAATCCGAGCAAGGATTTCCTTCCAGAGAGACATCAGAGATTGTAACATTCTTTGTTTCACGGAAACATGGGTCACTTGGGATACGTTATCAGAGTCGGTAGAGCCACCTGGTTTCTTCACGAATTGCGCCGACAGAAACAAACATCTCTCTGGTAAGAAGAAGGGCAGGGGTGTATGCTTTATGACGTGGTGTGATCATAACCACATACAGGAACTCAAATCCTTTTGTTCCTTACAATCCTTACAATCAAATGCCGACCGCATTATCTACCAAGAGAATTGTCTTCGATTATAATCACAGTCGTGTATATCCCCCCAAGGAGACACATCGATGGCCCTGAAAGAACTTCATTGGATTCTATGTAAACTAGAAACCACATATCCTGAGGCTGCATTTATTGTAACTGGGGATTTTAACAAGGCTCCCTAAATTTGATCAGTATATCGAATGCGCGACCCGGGCTGGCAAAACCCTGGATAACTGTTATTCTAACTTCCGCGACTCATACAAAGCCCTCCCCCGCCCTCCTTTCGGAAAATCTGACCACGACTCCATTTTGTTCACCCCAGCCTATAGACAGAAACTAAAACAGGAAACGCCCGTGCTCAGGTCTGTTCAATGCTGGTCCGACCAATCGGATTCCACGCTTCAAGATTGCTTCGATCACGTGGACTGGGATATGTTCCGCATAGCGTCGGACAATAACATTGATGAATACGCTGATTCGGTGAGCGAGTTTATTAGCAAGTGCATCGGTGATGTTGTACCCACAGCAACTATTAAAACCTTCCCCAACCAGAAAAGGATTGATGGCTGGATTCGCGCAAACTTCAAAAGCGTGAACCATAGCTTTTAATCAGGGCAAGGCGACCGAAAACATGACCGAATTCAAACAGTGTAGCTATTCCCTCCGCAAGGCAATCGAACAAGCTAAGCGTCAGTATAGAGACAAAGTAGAGCCGCAATTCAATGGCTCAGACACGAGAACTATGTGGCAGGGTGTACAGTCAATCACGGACTACAAAAATAAAACCAGCCCCGTCGTAGACCACAATGTCTTGCTCCCAGACAGACTAAACAACTTCTTTGCTGGCTTTGAGGACAATACAGTGCCACCGACACGGCCCGCTACCAAAACCGGCGGGCTCTCCTTCACTCCAGCCAATGTGAGTAAAACATTTAAACGTGTTAACTCTCACAAGGCTTCTGGCCCAGACGGCATCCCTAGCCGCATCCTCCGAGCATGCGCAGACCAGCTGGCTGGTGTGTTTACAGACATATTCAATCAATATTTATCCCAGTCTGCTGTTCCCACATGCTTCAAGAGGGCCACCATTGCTCCTGTTCCCAAGAAAGCTAAGGTAACTGAGCTAAACGACAATCGCCCCGTAGCACTCACTTCCGTCATCATGAATTGCTTTGAGAGACTAGTCAAGGACCATATCACCTCCACCCTACCTGACACCCTAGACCCACTCCAATTTGCTTACCGGCGCAATCACACTGCCCTAACCCATCTGGACAAGAGGAATGCCTATGTAAGAATGCTGTTCATTGACTACAGCTCAGCATTTAACCTCATAGTACCCTCCAAACTCGTCATTAAGCTCGAGACCCTGGGTCTCAACCACGCCCTGTGCAACTGGGTCCTGGACTTCCTGACGGGCAGCCCCCAGGGGGTGAGGGTAGGAAACAACATCTCCACCCCGCTGATCCTCAACATTGGGGACCCACAAGGGTGCGTTCTCACTGGTGCCCTCTCCTGTATTCCCTGTTCACCCATGACTGCCGATGCCATGCACGACTCCAACTCAATCACCAAGTTTACAGACGACACTACAGTGGTAGGCTTGATTACTAACAACAACGAGATGGCTTACAGGGAGGAGGTGAGGGCCCTCGGAGTGTGGTGTCAGGAAAATAACCTCACACTCAATGTCAACAAAACAAAGGAGATTATCGTGGACTTCAGGAAACAGCAGCCCCCTACCCACATGGATAGGGAGCAGCCCCCTATCCACATCGACGGGACAGTAGTGGAGAAGGTGGAAAGTTTTAAGTTCCTCGGCGTACACATCATGGACAAACTGAAATGGTCCACCCACACAGACACTGTGGTGAAGAAGGCGCAGCAAACTTTTACAGATGCACAATCAAGAGCATCCTGTCGGGCTGTATCACCGCCTGGTACGGCAACTGCTCCGCCCATAACCGTAAGGCTCTCCAGAAGGTAGTGAGGTCTGCACAACGCATCATCTGGGGCACACTACCTGCCCTCCAGGATACCTACACAACCCGATGTCACAGCAAGGCCAAAAAGATCATCAAGGACAACAACCACCCGAACAACTGCTTGTTCACCCCTCTATCATCCAGAAGGTGAGGTCAGTACAGGTGAATCAAAGCTGGGACAGAGAGACTGAAAAACAGCTTCTATCTCAAGGTCATCAGAATGTTAAACAGCCATCACCAATATTGAGTACAGGACATACTGACTCATCTCTAGACACTTTTATAACTAAAAATTGGATGTAATAAATGTATCACTAGTCACTTTAAACAATGCCACTTTATATAATGTTTACATACTCATCTCATATGTATATACTGTACTCTATACCATCTACTGCATCTTGCCTATGCCGTTCGGCCATCGCTCATCCATATATTTTTATGTACATATTCTAATTCATTCCTTTACACTTGTGTGTATAAGGTAGTTGTTGTGAAATTGTTAGATTACTTGTTAGATATTACTGCATGGTCGGAACTAGAAGCACAAGCATTTCACTACTCTCGCATTAAACCTCATGAAGCTAGGGGGCACTATTTTTATTTTTAGAAAAATAACGTTCCCAAAGTTAACGGCCTATTTCTCAGGACCAGATGATAGAATATGCATATAATTGACAGCTTAGGATAGAAAACACTCTAAAGTTTCCAAAACTGTAAAAATATTGTCTGTGAGTATAACAGAACTGATATTGCAAGCGAAAGCCTGAGAAAAATCCAATCAGGAAGTGACTCTTATTTTGAAAGCTCTGTGTTCCTATGCATCCCTATTGACCATTGAAAGGGATATCAACCAGATTCCTTTTTCTATGGCTTCCCTAAGGTGTCTACAGCCTTTAGACATAGTTTAAGGCCTTTATTTTGACAAATGAGCGTGAACGACCACATTACGTAAGTGGTCAGGTGGGGGCTCTCAGAGTGATTTTTGAGCAAAAGAGAGAGTCGGCCATTGTTCCTCCCGGTCCTAGTGAAAAGCCAACTGTCCCGGTTGATGTATTATCGAATAGATTTTGAAAAACACCTTGAGGATTGATTATAAAAAACGTTTGCCATGTTTCTGTCGACATTATGGATATAATTTGGAATTTTTGTCTGCGTTGTCGTGACCGCTATTTCCGGTGGATTCCTGGGCATAACGCACCAAACTAACGGAGGTATTTGGAAATAAAAATATATTTATGGAACAAAAGGAACATTTGCTATCTAACAGGGAGTCTCGTGAGTTAAAACATCCGAAGATCATCAAAGGTAAACGGTTAATTTGATTGCTTTTCTGATTTTCGTGACCAAGCTTCTTGATGCGTGTACATAATGTTATGCTAGGCTATCGATAAACTTACACAAACGCTTGTATTGCTTTCGCTGTAAAGCATAATTTCAAAATCTGAGACGACAGGGTGATTAACAAAAGTCTAAGCTGCTGCTATTCTCTGTTATTATCTATGCATAAGTCACTCTACCCACATGTACAGTTGAAGTCAGAAGTTTACATACACTTAGGTTGGAGATATTAAAACTCATTTTTCAACCACGCCACAAATTTCTTGTTAACAAACTAGAGTTTATGCAAGTCGGTTAGGACATCTACTTTGTGCATGACACAAGTCATTTTTCTAAAAATATTTTACAGACAGATTATTTCACTTATAATTCACTGTATCACAATTCCAGTGGGTCAGAAGTTTACCTACACTCAGTTATCTGTGCCTTTAAACAGGTTGGAAAATTCCAGAAAATGATGGCATGGCTATAGAAGCTGAATTTGAGTCAACTGGAGGTGTAACTGTACCTGTGGATGTATTTCAAGGTCTACCTTCAAACTCAATGCCTCTTTGCTTGACATCATGGGAAAATCAAAAGAAATCAGCCAAGACAACAGAAAAATAATTGTAGACCTCCACAAGTCTGGTTCATCCGTGGAAGCAATTTCCAAACACCTGAAGGTACCACGATCATCTGTATAAACACCATGGGACTATGCAGCCGCCATACCGCTCAGGAAGGAGACACGTTCTGTCTCCTAGAGATTAACATACTTTGGTGCGAAAAGTGCTAATCAATCCCAGAACAACAGCAAAGGACCTTGTGAAGATGCTGGAGGAAACAGGTACTCAAGTATCTATATCCACAGTAAAACGAGTCCTATATCCACATAACCTGAAAGGCAGCTTAGCCAGGAAGAAACCACTGCTCCAAGACTACGGTTTGCAACTGCACTTTGGGACAAAGATGGTACATTTTGGAGAAATGTTCTCTGGTCTGATGAAACAAAAATAGAATTGTTTGGCCATAATGACCATCGTTATGTTTGGAGGGAAAAGGGGGAGGCTTGCAAGCCAAAGAACACCATCCCAACGTGAAGCACGGGGGTGGCAGCATCATGTAGTGGGGGTCTGCAGGAGGGACTGGTGCACTTCACAAAATTGATGGAATCATGAGGCAGGAAAATTTGGTGGATATATTGAAGCAAAATCTTAAGACATAAGTCAGGAAGTTAAAGCTTGGTCGCAAATGGGTCTTCTATATGGACAACATAGAAGCATACTTCCAAAGTTGTGGAAAAATGGCTTAAGGACAACAAAGTCAAGGTATTGGAGTGGCCATCACAAGGTCTTGACCTCAATCCTATAGAAAATGTGTAGGCAGAACTGAAAAAGCCTGTGCGAGCAAGGAGGCCTACAAAAATGACTCAGTTACACCAGTTCTGTCAGGACGAATGGGCCAACATTCACCCAACTTATTGTGGGAAGCTTGTTGAAGGCTACCCAAAACGTTTGACCCAAGTTAAACAATTTAAAGGCAATGCTACCAAATACTAATTGAGTGTATGTAAACTTCTGACCCACTGGGAATGTGATGAAAGAAAGAAAAGCATAAATAAATCATTCTCTCTACTATTATCTTACATTTCACATTCTTAAAATGAAGTGGTGATCCTAACTGGCCTAAAACAGGGAATTATTACTAGGATTAAATGTCAGGAATTTTGAAAAATTTCAAAAACTTCAACTGTATGTATTCTTTGCTATGAACCCCTAAATTGTGTCTGGTGTGAACAATTACCTTCAGAAGTCACAAAATGTGTTACATAAAGTCCACCTGTGTGCAATCTAAGTGTCACATGATTTGTCACATGATCTCAGTATATATACACCTGTTCTGAAAGGCCCCAGAATCCACAACACCACTAAGCAAGGGGCACCACCAAGCAAGAGGCACCATGAAGACCAAGGAGCTCTCCAAACAGGTCACGGACAAAGTTGTGGAGAAGTACAGATCAGGGTTGGGTTATAAAAAATATCAGAAACTTTGAACATCCCACAGAGCACCATTAAATCCATTGTAAAAAAACTGAAAGAATATGGCACCACAACAAACCTGCCAAGAGAGTGCCGCCCACAAAAACTCACAGACCAGGCAAGGAGGGCATTAATCAGAGACGCAACAAAGAGACCAAAGATAACCCTGAAAGAGCTGCAAAGCTCCACAGCGGAGATTGGAGTATCTGTCCATACAACCCCTTTAAGCCGTCCATTCCACAGAGCTGGGCTTTACGGAAGAGTGGCCAGAAAAAAAAGCCATTGCTTATTTTTTTCTTTAAACAAACACGTTTGGTGTTCGCCAAAAGGGATGTGGGAGACTCCCCAAACATATGAAAGAAGGTACTCTGGTCAGATGAGACTAAAATTGAGCTTTTCGGCCACCAAGGAAAATGCTATGTCTGATCCAAACCCAACACCTCCCATCACCCCGAGAGTACCATCCCCACAGTGAAGCATGGTGGTGGCAGCATCATGCTGTGGGGATGTTTTTCATCGGCAGGGACTGGGAAACTGGTAAGAATTGAAGGACTGATGGATGGCGGTATTGACTTTGGGGGGTGAAGAGTTATGCACACTCAAGTTTTCAGTATTTTGGTCTTTGTTTCACAATAAAAAATATGTTGTATCTTCAAAGTGGTCGGCATGTTGTGTAAATCAAATTATACAAACCCCCCAAAAATCTATTTTAATTCCAGGTTGTAAGGCAACAAAATAGGAAAAATGACAAGTGTGGTGAATAATTTTGATAGCCACTGTACATCCTGGTACAGACTCTGGGGGAATTGTTAGCATGGAGTTAGGGGACCAGTCTCATAGAAACAAGTTAAAAAGCTCAAAATAATTGAATTCCCCAGCTGTAGTATTAAACAATACGTTAAAATTACATTAAAGCCTAATATTTAAAAATAAATGAGACAGAAGGACATTGAGCTAGCTGAGACAAAAATGTATATTTCCATTCCTCCTTTCATATGGTGAGGCTAAATTGGTACTGGTTGCCTCTCACAGGACAGATGACCTGACCTTTTTATTTAACCTAAACATGACCCAATGCTTGCATGCAATGCTGTCATTAGTGATTCTCTGAAGCCACAAGCCACAACAACAGGGCCCATACAGTCACTGCAGTGTGCATGTGCAGGTCTCTCCTAGTGTTAATTTCATCAACAAAAATAATGGCTAAAGCATTCGTCAAACACCTATTTTTCAGTGGAAAGAAGAGACTTTAATTGATGAGACAATAGCTGACTAAATAGACGCAGAAAAAACTGTAACTAAACGAAAATGATTTTAATTTCAGTTGAATAAAACAAGACTACATTTTCTCTGTGGCTAAAATCTGACTATTAAGTGCTGGATAAGAGTTTTCAGAGAGATTGAGAACTTTCAGTGATAAGTAAAATTAATATAAGCAGCACAAATGTGCAGAACAGTTCTGTTTCAGCAGTGGGATGGACGCGCCACACCCGCCACACAGCCTGCATCAGCTGGTGAGCTGTGGGGTAGCAAGAGAGGAGTGTAGGCAGACATGCTCCGCTCTGGCTCCGCCTCAGATTATACACATCGCCAGAGAGCTTTCTTGCTTCCCCGTAGCTAACCAGTCACCATCAGCCTTCTAGCTAGCTACACTTTGCTTGGTTAAGAAACACAAGCTGCTTTACTAAATGTAAAACAATAGCAGCATTGAGTTTAATAGTAAAACAACAGTCTAGCTATGTTTTCTCTCAACATTGATTCGTCCCTATTCTACTTCTGGATATCAATGTGGCTGTGCTGTCTGTGGAAACGTTGAAAACAATGGCAATGACGCGACTGAGTGACGGAGGTGCAACCCATACTACTTTTCCAATAATTTGTGGCACCATCTGGTGATTGAGTGACTGTCTCTCTCTCGCTCTCTCTTGCTCTCTCTCTCTCTCTCTCTGCACACACAAGCGCAGACCCCTTCCCTTTTTCCACATTTTGTTACAGGAAATTATTTGGAAAGGCACACACCTGTCTACATAAGGTCCCACAATTGACCATGCATGTCAGAGCAAAAACCAAGCCATGAGGTCGAGGGAATTGTCCGTAGAGCTCCAAGACAGGACTGTGACGAGGCACAGATCTGGGGAAGGATACCAAAACATTTATGCAGCATTGAAAGCCCACAGGAACACCGTGGCCTCTATCATTCTTAAATGGAAGAGGTTTGGAACCACCAAGACTCTTTCTAGAGCTGGCCGCATAGCCAAACTGAGCAATCGAGGGAGAAGGGCAGTTCTTGGTCAGGGAGGTGACCAAGAACCTATGGTCACTCTGACAGACCTCCAGAGTTCCTCTGTGGAGATGGGAACAACTTCCAGAAGGACAACCATCTCTGCAGCACTCCACCAATCAGGTATTTATGGTAGAGTGGCCAGATGGAAGCCACTCTTCATTAAAAGGCACATGACAGCCTGCTTGGAGTTTGCCTAAATGCACCTAAAGGACTCTCAGACCATGAGAAACAAAATTCTCTGGTCTGATGAAATCACCCCACCCCACCCCACCCCACACAAACACACGCACACCATCCCCTCTACAACCTTCCATCTCCAGGATCCAGTTACCACAGTGATAATGGACAGAAAGTGAGGCCGCCGAAACAGAGGTGGGCGGTCTGGTCATATGTTGCTGACCGCAACCAGCTGGAGACCTAGAATGGGACCGTTATCCCTGTGACTCAATCTGGGGAACAGCCAATTACACACAGAAAAAAAACAGCAGAGCCACCATACCAGCTTATTTATTAAAGAAAAGCATAAAGAGTCACTGAGGGGGCAGTTAGTCAGAACACAAAGAATTCCTCAAGACACTGTGTTCTCTTGACTAATCCTTCCCATGCTATCGCTGCTGGACATCAAAGTAAAGAGAGATCTATGGTGGTGGAGGTAGGCCCATTAGTAACTGATGAGCTCACAGAATGATTACATCCTGGTACAAACTCTGGAGGAGTTGCAGAATCAAGTTAATAGGCTCAAAATGCACTGTGACTTGAATTCCTCAGCTGTAGTATTTAAACAGGCATGTTAAAATTACATTAAAGCCTAATACTTAAAAATAAATGAGACAGACTGGCATTGAGCTAGCTGAGACAAACGTTGATATTTCTATTCCTCCTTTTATATGGTGAGGCTAAATTGGTACTAGTTTCCTCTCACTGGACAGATGACCGATTGACATGACCTTTTTATTTAACGTAAACTTAACCCGCTGCTTGCATGCAATGGTGTCATTACTGATTCTCTGAAGCCACAACAACAGGGCCCATGCAGTCACTACAGTGTGCATGTGCAGATCTATCCCTCAGAATCCTCCTGTTACCAAAACATGTTGCTAACAGGAGGAGCTGCCTAGGGCCAGAGTAAACAACCCAGGTATCTACACTCCTCATTTCTCCTCTCTCTGATTCTAGTTTTCCCTCTGTCCTCTGTGTGTTTATCTCATTGTCTCTCCCTCATCCAACTCTCTCCTACCTTTCAGCACATCCCTCTCTCACCTTCACAAGTGACTATTTTTATCACCCTTCTTAGTCTATTTTCTACCCTTCTGTCAAACTCCCTTTCTCTCTATATACAGTATATTGCATATTAGCCACAGTATATAACTTTAAGCGTCAGCTGGCAGAGCAGCTTACCAATCGCTGCAGCTGTACACAGCCCATCTGTAAATAGCCCATCCTACCAACTACCTACCTCATCCCCATATTTGTTTTTGTTTTTCTGCTCTTTTGCACACCAGTATTTCTACTTGCACATCCTCATCTGCACATACATCACTCCAGTGTAAATTTCTAAAATGTAATTACTTCACCACTATTGGCTTTTTTATTGCCTTACCTACTTCATCTGCACACACTGTATACAGATTTTTCTATTGTGTTATTGACTGTACGTTTGTTTATTCCATGTGTATCTCTGTGTGGTTTTTGTCACAATGCTTTGCTTTATCTTGGCCAGGTCGCAGTTGTAAATGAGAACTTGTTCTAAACTGGCCTACCTGGTTAAATAAAGGTGAAATAAAAAAAATGTAATTTAAAAAAATCTAATGTTAATCATCTGTAAATCAAATGTGACGCAGTCAACAACAATGAGAAAAAGTCGAAGCTGAAATGTTTGTTGTTGTTTTGCATTTGTGCATTGTTTTCTTTAAAGGGATAGTTAGGGATTTTAGCAATAAACTCATGGACAATGTTCCCTCTAAACTGTGCCCGTGCTGCTGCGCAGAAGAAATACTGTATAAGCCCACAGAGAGAAGCAGGAGGTTGAATTTAACAGGGAAAACTCCACAAAGTTGAGTGAACACTATCAACGTTTCCCTTTACTGTGGCAATTGTGATGGAATCAATGCAATATTAGCCACTTTTAATGAAACATACCGAAACAAAACCAACTATGCAAGAGATTTTGTTGTAGGCAGAACGCATCGGAGTAGGATTCTATTGCATTGAAACACACAACTCAGCCCATACTCTACACAGGCCAGTACAGCATAACCAATCAGAGCTGCAGTAGGCCTATATGCAAATAGAACATCGCCAAATATGGATCTGTGCCATTTACTTTGATCTGGACTGTGATTACAGCTGTGGTCATGAGTAGATGTGCTTGTTTTGAGATCAAAGCGAGAGCTGCATGTGGCCACATGTAAACATTTTGTTCATATACTTTGCTAGTTAATGAGTTATTAGCCCAGTTATACTGTAGATAATTTGTAGTCAGCAATATGGGAGGGACTGCATCTTACAAGAGCACAAAATGTGTACATTTCTAGACATCTTTGAAAAGCCAGTCAGGTAAAAGTCTTAAAGGGGTAGTGTTGTATTTTGAGACAGGCTTGACTAAGCTACATAGCCAATTTGCACAGGGTAGCATAATTTCTCTGATTCTCTATAACAATGGTATGGGAATAATGGTGCTTGTTATTTCATGAAGTGGTTTCTTGCATCAAACAAAACGATTTTCACTCACCTCCCTGTGGGTAGACAGGTGAGTGACTTTCCAAATCATATCCAATCAACTGAATTTACCACAGGTGGACTCCAATCAAGTTCTAGAAACATCTCAAGGATGATCAATGGAAACAGGATGCACCTGATCTCAATCTCGTGTCTCATAGCAAAGGGTCTGAATACTTATGTAAGTAGTTTTTTATTTTTAATATATTTGCAGATGTTTCTAAAAACCTGTTTTCGCTTTGTCATTATGGGGTATTGTGTGTAGCTTGATGAGGGAAAACACTGATTTAATCCGTTTTAGAATAAGCCTGTAACGTAACAAAATGTGGAAAAAGTGAAGGGATCTGAGCATTTTCTGAATTATACTGTATATAGAGGGAGGCTAACAGAGTATGGACTAGTCTATGTGGAGTTGCAAGAAAACGCTAACATCCATTTTTCAGGGATACAGTAGCTTCCCCTGAAAAACGGATGTGAAAACTCCGCTCAGGTGTCTTTCTACACCTGCTACATTAGGTTAGTATGGATGGGTAGAGGGGAGCGAGGGTGAGGCTGAATAATTGATTGAGTGGGACATCTCCCTGTGTTTTCCATGCTGGGAGTGACATCTTCTCCCTTGCCTCTCCAGACTCACCTAGACTACCTCCATGGAGATAGAGTACAACTACATATGAAACGTCTATAGTAAATAGAATAGTTTTACGGTAAAAAATAATCTATACAGTACAGCTATAGGAGCCTCTGTCTCCATTCATAAGAGCTTATCAATGAAACAGGAACCTTGTAGTCCATATACAATAACCATTTTCATTCTCTCTCTCTCTTTCTCTCTCTCTCAGAGTAGTCCACTCCAGTGAGGAGGCCTCTCATTATGGAGTACTGTTGTACTGTTGAAGCAGGTAAAGCACAAGATGCTTAGAGGTTAACTATACTGCATATCATAGGACAACACCAGGTGGGATCTTCACTCCCCCAAACTGGAGCCCCATTGAATAAGATCTTCTAGGTCTTTTGGAGAGTAAACATCATTGATATCCTCCGGAGAAAATGAGACAGACATATCCGATCATGCGCCCTACAGGGAAGAGTCTGACGTTCTAGACAGAACCAGAGGGACACTTTGCATCCTCCAAACATCAAAGTTTACAAGAACCTTCAGTACAGCCATCACAAATCAACTGGAGTTGAGACTAGGATACTTTACAAAGCTTCAACACACTTCATGCTCCAAAGATGAAGAGATAAGAACAATGTAGGACATCTCAGAAAGACAGGTGGTGAGGAACACAGAGTTTCCCTGTTTCAAAGAGGTGGGTGATCCATCATTCTGAAGCCTCCCAGCTCTGAAGCGGCCTGCTGAAGTGGTCCAGAGGGCCAGCTGCTCTGGCTCTGACTAAGACCAGATGGATTCTGTCGAGGCAGCATTTTTCTCATTTTGAAATCAAAAATAGGTATGGACATAAACCTCAACCAACTGCAACAAAGCAAAAAAAACATTTGTATTTTTTAAGATGCAGACTGCATTGTAAAGGTATTGCGGAGACAATGTCCCCATGTCTCTTTGTATCCATAACAGGCCCACTGCATGTGCTGACCCGGTGTTTTCAGGCTTTTCTCAGAGCCTATCTCACTCTCACACACACACACACACAGCTCACTCTCAAACAATCCCAGCTTTATTGATTTTAAACTATTCCAGTGCTTTCCCTACCTCCCCGTCTCCTCTTCGCTTCCCCCTCTCCTTCCCCCACGCTCTGTTTCCTGCTCCCCTTCTCTCCATTTTGCCAGGCATTCTGGTATTGTACAGAATAGCTGTATTGAAGTGCTGTGAAATATTTTCCCTTCATAAGCCTGGGTTTACTGCCAGGGCACGGACTGTCCTTTCTATGTTTTACTAGGCCATTTAGAAGTAAAAATGGCACTGGCAAAGGCAGTTGTACAGTATACAGTTTGTTGAGAAACCCCAGAGTCTACCCAGAGAGGTCACTGAGAGTGTGGGAACAGACACCCAGGATCCGCCTGTTCCTTGAACACAGCTGGGAACGTTTAAAAGAGAACCACTACTACACAATACATTATGGGTGGAGAATGAGGCTGGTTAGGGAGTGCTATGTAATTTGTGGGCCATGTCCCATGTGAACAATATACTGATAAACAGTAAAGCAGCTGACAGGCTATAGGTCACTGTGTCATCAGAAAGTAACAACATTGAAAGATACACAGCTATTAAAATACCATATAATCAACCAAGACATTCTGCCAAAAAATGTAAATGGCAATCAATTAATCATATTTGCTCATGGATCACTCAAATATTCCTCTTTAGAAATTGCCTGAGGGGTCTAAACATTTTCAGTTATTTTTAGTGTGCATGTCTATTTCAGGATAACACTCACCCGACATAAAGTCAGTCTGTCAGGGCAACATAGCGAATGAATTAGAATATTTGTTTTTGCACGATATTCCAAATGCCTGTATCACAAGAATCGAGTTTTGGTTATTTAAATTTTTATGAGCGTCTTTTTCCACTTGTTCTCCTTTGCGCCTTCTGTGCTATGTGCAACTTCCCATTTACACCAGATATCTGTATATAATGAAGAGATGCACGTCTCAGCCCTAACAATGGGAGGCGTTGTCCCAAAGGCAAGTACGCAAGCGACAAGGTCCAAAATAAGCCCATAGAAACGCATAGGGCTTATTTCAGACAGATTTTAACGCTTTGCCTCTTCCTCTATGGTTTAAACACACTAAGCCTCTCTCCCTGCCTCTCACGCCAACATAGTTGAGAGATCGCATCTTGCTCTCTGACAAGCGGTTTCAACTGGCTATTTGCATTTGAGGTTAAGTCCAACATAATCGGTCGATATGGAACACCAAAACACATTGGGACCTTATTTTACTGTAATAGAGGAGAATATACTTTTTCAAACGATACACTTTTTATGTCTCAGCTACTCAAATTGCGTGCAGAGCAGACACTACCAAAACGAGAGTATCAATGAACATTGGTTCTGGAATATTAATGCTCAGTTTGCCGCTCGTGTCATTGGGGTACCACTAGCAGCATTTTAGCCAAAGACTGTTATGCTAGCGGTCCAGTCTGTGTTTTATAAATGTGCAATAAGCATAAAACACAATTTATATAAGGAATTGGCAACTAAAAGTCTCATTCTGAGAAATAAGGTAAGCCACTTGATTTCAACATCTGAACAAAGTGGACAGGCTAACAAGCTTTTCAAACAATTGGAGACAGACAGAAGGATGTGTTCATAACAATTCAACTGTTCAACCTAGTTAGTTGGCAAAAAGATTCAAGTTGGCTAAACTTCAGATATAAAGATTAGCTGGCTAATTACTAGGACGTTGGCTTGAGAGATTGTTGATGAGACCTGTGTTCATTTTCTATAGCCTAATGCCTGCTACAATAAGTTAGTCATTAGATGTCCAACAATGCAGAATTTAAAGTAAGAAAATAGTTGCAAAACAAATGTATCTAAAATAAAATAAACTACATTAAGAAATAAAGTAACGCTATAAAATAACAATAATGTGTCTATATTAGAGGTCGACCGATTATGATTTTTTTCAACGCCGATACCGATGCCGATACCGATTAATCGGACGATTTATTATTATAATTTTTTTTGTAATAATGACAATTACAACAATACTGAATTAACACTTATTTTAACTTAATATAAAACATCAATAAAATCAACTTAGCCTCAAATAAATAATGAAACCTGTTCAATTTGGTTTAAATAATGCAAAAACAAAATGTTGGAGAAGAAAGTAATATGTGCCATGTAAAAATGTGTGCCATGTAAAAAAGGTAACGTTTAAGTTCCTTGCTCAGGATATGAGAACATATGAAAGTTGGTGGTTCCTTTTAACATGAGACTTCAATATTTCAAGGTAAGAGGTTTTAGGTTGTAGTTAATATAGTATTTGTAGGACTATTTCTCTCTATACCATTTGTATTTCATATACCTTTGACTATAGGATGTTCTTATAGGCACTATAGTATTGCCAGTGTAACAGTATAGCTTCCGTCCCCCTCCTCGCCCCTACCTGGGCTCGAACCAGGAACACATCGACAACAGCCACACTTGAAGCATCGTTACCCATCGCTCCACAAAAGCCGCGGCCCTTGCAGCACAAGGGGAATAACTACTTCAAATCTAAAAGTGAATGACGTTTGAAACAGTATTAGCGCACACCCAGCTAACTAGCTAGCCATTTCACATTGGTTACACCAGCAATTAGGCTGATAGGCTTGAAGTCATAAACAGCGCTGTGCTTGCGAAGAGCTGCTGGCAAAACGCACTAAAGTGCTGTTTGAATGAATGATTACGGGCCTGCTGCGGCTCAATCAGACTGCTCTATCAAATCAGACTTAATTATAACATAATAACACACAGAAATACGAGCCTTTGGTCATTAATATGATCGAATCCGGAAACTATCTTTTCGCAAACAAAATGTTTATTATTTCAGTGAAATACGGAACCGTTCTGTATTTTATCTAACAGGTGGCATCCCTCCGTCTAAATATTCTTGTTACATTGCACAACCTTCAATGTATGTCATAATTACGTTAAATACTGGCAAATTAGTTCGCAATGGGCCAGGCAGCCCAAACTGTTGCATATACCCTGACTCTGCGTGCAATGAACGCAAGAGAAATTACACAATTTCACCTGGTTAATATTGCCTGCTAAACTGGATTAGTAGTTATAACTAGTGATTATGATTGATTGTTTTTTATAAGATAAGTTTAATGCTAGCTAGCAATTTACCTTGGCTTCTACTACATTCGTGTAACAGGCAGGCTACTCGTGGAGTGCAATGGTTAGAGCGTTGGACTAGTTAACTGTGCGTTTGCAAGATTGGAACCCCTGAGCTGACAAGGTGAAAATCTGTCGTTCTGCCCCTGAACAAGGCAGTTACCCCACAGTTCCTAGGCAGTCATTGAAAATAAGAATGTGTTCTTAAACTGACTTGCCTAGTTAAATAAAAGGTATTAAAAATAATAATAATATGTATATATATTTTTTAATAATTGGAAATCGGCGCCCAAAAATTGTTATGAAAACTTGAAATCGGCCCTAATTAATCGGCCATTCCGATTAATCGCTCGACCTCTAGTCTATATACAGGGGGTACCAGTAACGAGTCAATGTGCGGGGGTACAGGTCAGTTGAGGTGAGGTAATATGTACATGTACAGTCGTTCCTCCTTTAAAAGTTGTGTCATACTGCGGCACACCTTGCGTGCTACAGCAGCATTCTGTGGCACATAATTTAATAGTCTGCCATTTTTTCTGTTATTGCTAGTTTGACAACCAGAGGGCATCTTTGAGAAGCATTTGATAGTATTCCAAATGGGCATTACCAGAGAATTTAAAACAGTTTTTGTAATAACATAGTATATGGGATTGATTTTAAGAAATGTGGCTTAATTAATTTGGTTAATATTATGGTGTTTCTATTCAGAGGAAAATGAAACCCTCAGGGTTTCCGTTAGGATGGAATGGAAAATATGGTGCTGTACAACGTGACGGTCGGGAGTAGGCTACATTATTGGAGGATTCTAAATTGTTTGCCTTCATTAAACATCTTTGTTCCAATATTTCTGTAAATCAGTGATATTTATTCCCATAGTAATTCATTATGGATACATAACTAAATCAACATCTGCATTTTGAAAGAGTATTTTTTAATCATTAATTTTATTAACCTCTTGAGTGTAGGGGGCAGTATTTTGATGTTTGGATGAAAAACATACCCAAATGAAACTGCCTATTTCTCAGGCCCAGAATCTAGAATATGCATATAATTGTCAGATTATGATAGAAAACACTCTAAAGTTTCCAAAACTGTCCAAATATTGTCTGTGAGTATAACAGAACTGATATTGCAGGTGAAAACCTGAGGAAAATCCAACCCGGAAGTGTTGTTTTTCCTGAAAGCTCTCTGTTCCATAGCCTGCCTTCGCTCCATTTAAAGGGATATCAACCAGATTCCTTTTCCTATGGCTTCCCCATGGTGTGAACAGTCTTTAGACATAGTTTCTGGCTTTTATTTTGAAAAAATGAACGAGAAAGATCACGTCGCGTCATTGTATGGCTGGGTGCCAGCAGCGTTTTGCATGAGATACAGTTTGGAGCGGACATCTCTCTCCTATTGAAGAAGGTACAGTCCCGGTTGAAATATTATTGATTATATATTGTAAAAACAACCTGAGGATTGATTATAAAAACGTTTGACATGTTTCTACGAACATTACGGATACTATTTGAAATTTTTGTCTGCGATGTCGTGACCGCTCGAGCCTTTGGATTTCTGAACATAATGCGCCAACCAAATGGAGGTATTTTGAATATAAAAATAATCTTTATGGAACAAAAGGAACATTTATTGTGTAACTGGGAGTCTCGTGAGTGCAAACATCCGAAGATCATCAAAGGTAAGCGATTAATTCTATTGCTTTTCTGACTTACGTGACCAATCTACTTGGCTGCCAGCTGTTTGTAATATTTTGTCTACTGAGAGAGATGTCCTTACATAAACGTTTGGTATGCTTTCGCCGAAAAGCTTGAAAATCTGAAATCTGACACACCAGGTGGATTAACAACAAGCTAAGCTGTGTTTTGCTATATTGCACTTGTAATTTTATGAAAATTAAATATTTTTAGTAATTTCATTCGAATTTGGCGCCCTGCACTCAGGGCATTCAATTCGGATGCTGATGAAAATGATCCCGCTAACGGGATGGGCGCATCAAGAAGTTAACGAAATGTGTATTAGTTTATTGGGCTACTGTGCAGTCTACAATACATACTGTAGAAAACATAGAGAGCAGGCCATGTCTGTACTACAGAAACACGGGAGACCGGTGTTATTTCATAGTTGTGATGTCTTCACTATTTTTCTACAATGTAGAAAATAGAAAAAATAAAGAAAATTCCTGGAATGAGTAGGTGTGTCCAAACAAAATTAACTTTATTAATATTATGGTGTTTCTATTCCATGAGAAATTAAAAACCCTCTGGGTTTCCGTTAGGACGGAACAGAAAATATGGAGCTGTACAACGTGACACTCATAAATTCAGAGCATTGTCAGTTTGTAAATTCAGACCGTTTCGCTCTCGGACCGCACACTGGACGTTCGGGCCGAAGAGTTGGGTTGATTTGAGCATTCTGGCCTTACATCGGCAGTCAAGCACCCAAGCTAACGTTGGCTAGCTTGCTAGCTACTTCCAGACACAAATGAGACCAGTCTGACCATTTAACTCGCACTAGCAGAGCTGGTAAGGCAGTTTTCGTGTTAACCAGCGAGTTGGTGACTGTAACTGTGCTGCTGAAAACAATTTAATTACGCTTTTTTGCCAACGTTTACTGACAACGGCAATATTCAATGGGTGATGAGCGCTTGTAAATGAATTATTCTGCGCTCTGGCACACTCAGATGAGAATGCTCTGAAATCGGTGTAGATAGCCAGAGCGAATTCACGAAAGCACCCATTGAGTGCAAGTCCATTGAGAACACACAACAACTATACCATTTACCTAAGCTAAGAATGACGGGAATAATCAAGTCAATAAACGTTGGGTAGTTAGATGTATAACTACTAACATTAGGTAGCTAGCTAACATACCGGTACATACTGCTGTAATTATATGCTATATGGTTTGTAAGGAAAAAATAGCTAACAAATTGTCAGCCAGCATAACGTGAAAGGTAACTTATTTGAAAAGGCATTACTTTATTACATTGAGTAGCAAGCTACCCCTTGGTCGTTAGGGCAAATCTGGTCTGTGATAGGAGGGGGGGTTTTCACAGCTAGCTCGGCTAATAGACTATTCTTTAGTAAAGGTTGAATAGTCCTATTGTTCAGCTATTAGCCCCCCTCCCCAACTTGCAACAAATTGTTGTTGTTCCCATCTCGTTCCTTTCCCTCTTCCACACGTCATCATTCTGCGCTTGAGTGGCTCAGGGCATGCTGGCAGGATATGGCAGCATCTTTGGTTGTGCGTCAAGAATTTTGCATACAGTAGCACGTTTGTATGGGTGTGGTTATTCACAGGCAAATTGTTATATACTATGGAGGTACATTTGTCTAATTGTCAAGAGCAAAACTTTTTTTTAAATTCAATCAAAAATAATTGTTCTGAAAGCAACTTTTTTCCGACACAAAGGAAGTCATAGCGGACACCTACAAAGAAGGACTGTGTGATGATGACATCTCAGGTAGGCAGCACTGGGCGTTCTTCCGTCCAACTTTTACATTGCTAGTAGTTAGCTCCTACGATTCAGTGTTGGTTCATAACATTCTACGACATTACATACATACATACCGTGGAATGATAAATCATGCAATTATTATTCTCAAGCTAACCAAAAGCATTCAGCTACGAACGCCTGTTCTCACCATTTTAAGTTAAATTAATCTAACTATCTTGCAGGCCACGTCATATGGGGTCGAAAATGTAGATATTGCCAGATGTTCACTGTCCAAGGAACAGGCCATGGACACTTTATTGCTGGCAAAAGTCTCCATAACCAGAGGTAATTAAACTGTTCTGTGTTTTTCTCTCTTCCTCTCTGCCTGTTTTGTTGTACATGGAACCTGTCTCACATGTATTAATTAAAAAACCCTTAAGATGTCAGCTGCTAATTTTCAGATTTACACCACATAAACACAGCCATTTTCACTGGGCTATCTGTTGCTGCCAAGTCATGATTTCCCTGGGGGTTAGCCTTGCAAAAACCAAGTGGTGAGACACATAGCCCTCTATATTTAAATGTTTCACGTACACTCTGATAGGTGTCTGCGTCACATACAGTATCTTCTATTGACATTATCTTCTATTGTTTGTCCTCGTGTCTGTTTTTCAGCATAAAGTACTCTGTAGCCACTTAGTGTGGACACCAGGTGAGACCACTCACGCACACAATAACCGTTTCTCTCCTTCACTTCATCCCTCTCCCCCTTCTCCCTAAATCCTCTAGGTTATATCAGCTGTGTTGGTGAACCCCTCCCGCATCTGAACTGGCAGATACAGAGGGCACAGCATGATCTTAGGTGAAAGGTCACTTGGTCGGTTCAACAGGAATTATTATGTAAGAGATGCTTTACATTGAAATACAGATATAGATGTAGTAGTCACAGAGTTAAGGATCCAAGGTCAGTTTTGCATTTCACCTCCTGATGATTATGATGACTGACCGTGTTAGAATAAAAAAACAAGGCTTAACCTGTTGTGACTAGGGGGCCGTATTTTCATTTTTGGAAAAAAAACATTCCCGGACAAGATGCTAGAAATATAATTGACAGCTTAGGATAGAAAACACTCTAAAGTTTCCAAAACTGTAAAAAATATTGTCTGTTAGTATAACAGAACTGATGTTGCAGGCGAAAGCCTGAGAAAAATCCAATCCGGAAGTGCCTCATGTTTTGAAAGCGCTGCGTTCCTATGCGTCAACCAGATTACTCTTTCTCCGTATTCCCAAAGGTGTCTACAGCATTGTGACGTAGTTTTACGCATTTATGTTGAAGAATACCCGTAAGCGGCTACATTGCGCAAGTGGTCACCTGATGCTCCCAGAGTGTTCTCGTGTAAAATACAGGGCTAGCCATTACTCCAATCGGTCCTACTGAAAAACGAATTGTCCTGATGGATATGTTATCGAATAGATATTTGAAAAACACCTTGAGGCTTGATTATAAACAGCGTTTGCCATGTTTCTGTCGATATTATGGAGCTAATTTGGAATATTTTTTGCCGTTTTCGTGACTGCAATTTCCGGGCAATTTCTCAGCCAAACGTGAAGAACAAACGGAGCTATTTCGCCTACAAAAATATTATTTTTGGAAAAAAGGAACATTGGCTATCTAACTGGGAGTCTCGTGAGTGAAAACATCCGAAGCTCATCAAAGGTAAACAATTTAATTTGATTGCTTTTCTGATTTCCGTGACCAAGTTACCTGCTGCTAGCTGGACAAAATGCTATGCTATCGATAAACTTACACAAATGCTTGTCTAGCTTTGGCTGTAAAGCATATTTTGAAAATCTGAGATGACAGGGTGATTAACAAAACGATAAACTGTGTCTCAATATATTTCATTTGTGATTTTCATGAATAGGAATATTTTCTATGAATATTTATGTCCGTTGCATTATGCTAATTAGTGTCAGGCGATGATTACGCTCCCTCATGCGGGATTTTTAAAGGAGAAACCACTGTAGGTAGAGATAAAGTGATTTGGGTAGCCATTTGATTAACTATTTAGCAGTCTTATAGCTTGGGGGTAGAAGCTGGTAAGGAGCCTTTTGGACCTAAACTTGGTGTTCTGGTACCGCTTGCCGTGCTGTAGCAGAGAGAACAGTCTATGACTAGAGTGGCTGTCTTTGACATTTTTAGAGCCTTCCTATGACACCGCCTGGTATAGAGGTCCTGGATGGCAGGAAGCTTGGCCCCAGTGATGTACTGGGCCATACGCACTACAGATCAGTGATTATTGCAACAAAAACAGTAGGTTAAACTATTTCGATATAAAAATGACATTATTAGTGGGTCTTATACTTTTATTTAGACTAGGTATAACTTCACAAATCCTGAATTCATTAGATTATTGCTGACTATTTGAAATGCAGTGTATTTGACCTTTAATTGTATAACAACCCTTATTTATATATATATATATATATATATATATATATATATATATATATATATATATATATATATATATATATATATATATATATATATAAATAAGGGTTGTTATACAATTGTTGTTTTATCAGTATATATATTGTGAATCGGCAATACGTTTAAAAACAAATTGAGATATGATTTTTAGGCCATATCGTCCAGTCCTAGTTGTAGTGATGTTAACTGTGTGTGCATCATTTAACCAGATCTGTTTAAATTACAGAAACACAGGCGGCAGCAGCAGGACACTCACACATACACACAACAACACAGATTAACACACACACACACACACACACACACACACACACACAAACACAGTTTATCATTGAAAAGGCATTTTTCAAAGTCACCTTTACGAACTCTCCACATTAAGTCACATTCATTACCAGTACTAACAAATATTCACTTAATGGGACTCAATACATCCTATCAGAGGCACATCAGTACCTGTTTCAATGTGGACCAAGACAGTGAGTAGCAAGGAAG
Organism: Oncorhynchus mykiss; assembly: GCF_057628025.1. NCBI lineage: Eukaryota > Metazoa > Chordata > Actinopteri > Salmoniformes > Salmonidae > Oncorhynchus > Oncorhynchus mykiss. Next base: position 47,046,208 of record NC_143028.1, read on the forward strand.
CTGTTCTCCCCAATAAGCCTCATCAGCCTCCCTCTGTGTGACAGAATACATCAGTGGGTAGGTGGTAGACAATGGCCTGAATTAGAATTTCAATTATTTAAATGTTTTGTCATTAGAGTGCTTCATTACTATGAATGAGAAAAATAACAGATACATCCATTCATTGAACTTGTTAAGGGCAGATTGATCAGTCAGCTATTGTGTTGTGGAGTGGGGCTGAATAAGATCAAAACACAGCCGAGGACACAAACTGAGGCCATGATCAGAGAATTTCTGCTACAAAGGGATGGCATGGGGGGGTGGAGGGTGGGAGGGGAGTCACACACACGCACGCACACACACACATCCCTTATAAGGCCTATTTGTGAAAGAACGTCAAAGAGGGAGTCTCCAGGAATTCAGCTTTGCTCCTAGCAGAGACATTCAACAGTGTATACAATGAGGGGACTTCACCGCCCCTCACAATGCTCACACAATCACACACCAGGATTATTAATAGCAAATACAAACTTTGTTTCCATAGTGATTGTTAGAGTCCATATGGAAAGTGTCTCCTCCTGTTGCTAAGACAACCAGCCAACAGGGAACTCTTAGCTGACATCCTGGTGAGCTGGTGATCTTTCCATAAACAGGCGGACAACCACATCGGCAGACCAGGGGATATGGAGGAAAGGAAACCTGAACATACTCGTCACATACACAACTTTATCTAAAAAATGTGTAACAACTGAAGTAAAGAGAAAAGGGGGTTTACCCAAAATGTTTGACCAACATCACAATGATAGGAATGAGACAAGCACTGTGGTAGAAATATCCCAATCAAATACTTATACCGGCACCAACATAGGACCATCGGGAACACAAGGTGTCATTGGGATACATTAGGTAAACTGTGTTATGGATGATGTTTAAATCCTCATTAACAGGGATCAAGTGTGTACTTAATGGAAAATTCAAATAATGTATGTCTAATGTCAGTGCACCTTATGTAAACACCCTGTTTCATTGGAACAGTTCATCGCTCAGTGCTAATGTATCAATAAGGCTTTACCATTCCAGTATATTTGCACTGTCACCAGACATTTTTTTCTTTTTTTTCTTGGGCCTCTATAACTAGATCTATTTTTTTTATTTATATATATATATATATATATATATATATATATATATATATATATATATATATATATATATATATATATATATATATATATGTGTAATTATTTTTTTTGCGAATTGGATTGATCCTCTCTACCACACGGAACCCCACTAATCCTACCGACGGAAACGCACGAGGTGGCTAAAAACAGACCTCCATCCTATGCTAGCTTGCTAACGATGGCCCGGCTAGCTGTCTGAATCGCCGTGACCCCAACCAACCTCACTACTCACTGGACCCTTTTGATCACTCGACTAAGCATGCCTCTCCTTAATGTCAATATGCCTTGTCCATTGCTGTTCTGGTTTAGTATTTATTGGCTTATTTCACTGTAGAGCCTCTAGTCCTGCTCACTATACCTTATCCAACCTATTAGTTCCACCACCCACACATGCGATGACATCTCCTAGTTTCAATTATTTTTCTAGAGACAATATCTCTCTCATCATCACTCAATACCTAGGTTTAGCTCCACTGTATTCACATCCTACCATTCCTTTGTCTGTACATTATACCTTGAAGCTATTTTATCGCCCCCAAAAACCTCCTTTTACTCTCTGTTCCAGACGTTCTAGACGACCAATTCTCATTGCTTTTAGCCGTACCCTTATCCTACTCCTATTTTCCTCTGGTGATGTAGAGGTGAATCCAGGCCCTGCAGTGCCTAGCTCCACTCCTATTCCCCAGGCGCTCTCTTTTGATGAATTCTGTAACCGTAATAGCCTTGGTTTCATGCATGTTAACATTAGGCCTCCTTAGGCCTCCAGCCTAAGTTTGTTTTATTCACTGCTTTAGCACACTCTGCCAACCCGGATGTTCTAGCTGTGTCTGAATCCTGGCTTAGGAAGACCACCAAAAATTCTGAAATTTTCATCCCAAACTACAACATTTTCAGACAAGATAGAACTGCCAAAGGGGGGGGTGTTGCAATCTACTGCAAATATAGCCTGCAGAGTTCTGTCCTACTATCCAGGTCTGTACCCAAACAATTTGAACTTCTACTTTTAAAAATCCACCTCTCTAAAAACAAGTCTCTCAACGTTGCTGCAACGGTGCTGCCTGCTATAGACCACCCTCTGCCCCCAGCTGTGCTCTGGACACCATATGTGAACTGATTGCCCCCCATCTATCTTCAGAGCTCGTGCTGCTAGGCGACCTAAACTGGAACATGCTTAACACCTCAGCCATCCTACAATCTAAGCTTGATGCCCTCAATCTCACACAAATTATCAATGAACCTACCAGGTACTTCCCCAAAGCCGTAAACACGGGCACCCTCATAGTTAACATCCTAACCAACTTGCCCTCTAAATACACCTCTGCTGTCTTCAACCAAGACCTCAGCGATCACTGCCTCATTGCCTGCATCCGTAATGGGTCAGCAGTCAAACGACCTCCACTCATCACTGTCAAACGCTCCCTGAAACACTTCAGCGAGCAGGCCTTTCTAATCGACCTGGCCGGGGTATCCTGGATGGATATTGATCTCATCCCGTCAGTAAAGGATGCCTGGTTATTTTATTAAATGCCTTCCTAACCATCTTAAATTAGCATGCCCCATTCAAGAAATTTAGAACCAGGAACAGATATAGCCCTTGGTTCTCCCCAGACCTGACTGACCTTAACCAACACAAAAACATCCTATGGCGTTCTGCATTAGCATTGAACAGCCCCCGTGATATGCAGCTTTTCAGGGAAGCTAGAAACCATTATACACAGGCAGTTAGAAAAGCCAAGGCTAGCTTTTTCAAGCAGAAATTTGCTTCCTGCAACACTAACTCAAAAAAGTTCTGGGACACTGTAAAGTCCATGGAGAATAAGAACACCTCCTCCCAGCTGCCCACTGCACTGAAGAGGGGAAAAACTGTCACCACTGATAAATCCACTATAATTGAGAATTTCAATAAGCATTTTTCTACGGCCGGCCATGCTTTACACCTGGCTACCCCCTAACCCGGTCAACAGCACTGCACCCCCCACAGCAACTTGCCCAAGCCTTCCCCATTTCTCCTTCTCCCAAATCCAGTCAGCTGATGTTCTGAAAGAGCTGCAAAATCTGGACCCCTACAAATCAATCTCAATCAAGACAATCTGAACCCTTTCTTTCTAAAAAATTATCTGCAGAAACTATTGCCACCCCTATTACTAGCCTGTTCAACCTCTCTTTCGTGTCGTCTGAGATTCCCAAAGATTGGAAAGCAACTGCGGTCATCCCCCTCTTCAAAGGTGGGGGGACACTCTTGACCAAAACTGCTACAGACCTATATCTATCCTACCCTGCCTTTCTAAGGTCTTCGAAAGTCAAGTCATCAAACAGATTACCGACCATTTCGAATCTCACCATACCTTCTCTGCTATGCAATCTGGTTTCAGAGCTGGTCATGGGTGCACCTCAGCCACGCTCAAGGTCCTAAACGATATCTTAACCGCCATCGATAAGAAACATTACTGTGCAGCCGTATTCATTGATCTGGCCAAGCCTTTCGACCCTGTCAATCACCACATCCTCATCGGCAGACTCGACAGCCTTGGTTTCTCAAATGATTGCCTCGCCTGGTTCACCAACTACTTCTCTGATAGAGTTCAGTGTGTCAAATCGGAGGGTCTGCTGTTCGGACCTCTGGCAGTCTCTATGGGGGTGCCACAGGGTTCAATTCTTGGACCGACTCTCTTCTCTGTATACATCAATGATGTCGCTCTTGCTGCTGGTGATTCTCTGATCCACCTCTACGCAGACGACACCATTCTGTATACTTCTGGCCCTTCTTTGGACACTGTGTTAACTAACCCTCCAGGCAAGCTTCAATGCCATACAACTCTCCTTCCGTGGCCTCCAATTGCTCTTAAATACAAGTAAAACTAAATGCATGCTCTTCAACCGATCGCTGCCTGCACCTGCCCGCCTGTCCAACATCACTACTCTGGACGGCTCTGACTTAGAATACGTGGACAACTACAAATACCTAGGTGTCTGGTTAGACTGTAAACTCTCCTTCCAGACCCACATCAAACATCTCCAATCCAAAGTTAAATGTAGAATTGGCTTCCTATTTCGCAACAAAGCATCCTTCACTCGTGCTGCCAAACATACCCTGGTAAAACTGACCATCCTACCAATCCTCGACTTCGGCGATGTCATTTACAAAATAGCCTCCAATACCCTACTCAACAAATTGGATGCAGTCTATCACAGTGCCATCCGTTTTGTCACCAAAGCCCCATATACTACCCACCATTGCGACCTGTACGCTCTCGTTGGCTGGCCCTCGCTTCATACTCGTCGCCAAACCCACTGGCTCCATGTCATCTACAAGACCCTGCTAGGTAAAGTCCCCCCTTATCTCAGCTCGCTGGTCATCATAGCATCACCCACCTGTAGCACGCGCTCCAGCAGGTATATCTCTCTGGTCACCCCCAAAACCAATTCTTTCTTTGGCCGCCTCTCCTTCCAGTTCTCTGCTGCCAATGACTGGAACGAACTACAAAAATCTCTGAAACTGGAAACAATTATCTCCCTTACTAGCTCTAAGCACCAGCTGTCAGAGCAGCTCACAGATTACTGCACCTGTACATAGCCCACCTATAATTTAGCCCAAACAACTACCTCTTTCCCTACTGTATTTATTTTATTTATTTATTTTGCTCCTTTGCACCCCATTATTTTTATTTCTACTTTGCACATTCTTCCACTGCAAATCTACTATTCCAGTGTTTTACTTGCTATATTGTATTTACTTTGCCACCATGTCCTTTTTTTTGCCTTTACCTCCCTTATCTCACCTCATTTGCTCACATCGTTTATAGACTTGTTTCTACTGTATTATTGACTGTATGTTTGTTTTACTCCATGTGTAACTCTGTGTCGTTGTATGTGTCGAACTGCTTTGCTTTATCTTGGCCAGGTCGCAATTGTAAATGAGTACTTGTTCTCAACTTAACTACTTGGTTAAATAAAGGTGAAATAAATAAAATAAAATAAACATACGAGGAAATACTCATATTGTTATCCTTTATTTGGAAAATATTTACCTGATATTTAGAATAGAAACTGCATGGCAAAGGATATTCTTTAATAATAAAATATAGATAATATCCTCCTGGTTTCTTTGTGATTCACAAAAAACATGACACTTCACACAAAATAGAGTAGGCTCAAGCTAGAACTAACAGAAGCTATGAATGTAAAGGATGCAAATAGTGTCAAATAAGAGACAAGCAGTGTAGAGATAACACCAGGAATTGTTCTGCCATTGTCAACAGAGGAGAGTAAAAAAAAGATACAGTGCCAGTCAAAAGTTTGGACACACCTACTCATTCAAGGGTTTTTCTTCGTTTTTACTCTTTTCTTCATTGTATAATAATAGTGAAGATATCAGAACTATGAAATAACACATATGGAATCATGTAGTAACCAAAAAAGTAATAAACAAATAAAATAATATTTCAGATTTTCAATTCTTCAAAGTAGCCACCCTTTACCTTGATGACAGCTTTGCACACTCTTGGCATTCTCTCAACCAGCTTCACCTGGAATGAAGGAGTTCCCACATACTCTGAGCACTTGTCGGCTGCTTTTCCTTCACTCTGCGGTCCAACTCATCCCAAACCATCTCAATTGGGTTGAGGTCACGTGATTGTGGAGGCCAGGTTATCTGATGCAGCACTCCATCACTCTCCTTCTTGGTCAAATAGCCCTTACACAGCCTGGAGGTGTGTTGGGTCATTGTTCTGTTGAAAAACAAATTATAGTCCCACTAAGCGCAAACCAGATGGGATGGTGTATCGCTGCAGAATGCTGTGGTAGCCATGCTGGTTAAGTCTGCCTTGAATTGTAAATAAATCCCAGACAGCGTCACTAGCAAAGCATCCCAACACCATCACACCTCCTCCTCCATGCTTCATGGTGGGAACCACACATGTGGAGATCATCAGACCAAAGGACAGATTCCCTCAGGTCTAATGTCCTTTGCTCGTGATTCTTGGCCCAACCAAGTCTCTTCTTATTATTGGTGTCCTTTAATAGTGGTTTCTTTGCAGCAATTTGACCATGAGGGCCTGATTCACACAGTCTCCTCTGAACAGTAAATGATGAGATGTGTCTGTTACTTGAACTCAGTGAAGCATTTATTTGGGATGCAATTTCTGAGGCTGGTAACTCTAATGAACTTATCCTCTGCAGCAGAGGTAACTCTGGGTCTTCCTTCCTGTGTCGGTCATCATGAGATCCAGTTTCATCATAAAGCTTGACTGTTTTTGCGACTGCACGTGAAGAAACTTTCAAAGTTCTTGACATTTTCAGGATTGACTGACCTTCATGTCTTTTAGTAATGACTGTAATTTCTCTTTGCTTACTGGAGCTTTTCTTGCCATAATATGGACTTGGTCTTTTACCAAATAGGGCTATCTTCTGTATACCACCCCTACCTTGTCACAGTACAACTGCTTGGCTCAAACACATTAAGAAGGAAATCAATTCCACAAATTATCTTTTAACAAGGCACACCTGTCAATTGAAATGCATTCCAGGTGACTTCCTCATGAAGCTGGTTTAGAGAATGCCAAGAGTGTGCAAAGCTGTCACAAGGCAAAGGGTGGCTACTTTGAATTTCCAATATAAAAAATATTTTGATTTGGTTAACCATTTTTTGGCTACTACATGATTCCATATGTGCTATTTCATAGTTTTGATGTAGAAAATAGTAAAAATGAAGAAAAACCCTTGAATGAGTAGGTGTGTCCAAACTTTTGATTGGTACTGTAAAGATTATATATACACACTACCATTAAAACATTTTGGGTCACTTAAAAATGTCCTGTTTTTTTAAAGAAAAGCAACAAAAAAATCCCATTAAAATAACATCACTGTTTAGACATTGTTAATATTGTAAATTACTATTGTAGCTGGAAACGGCAGATTTTTAAGGAATATCTACATTGTGTTCCAATGGCACGTTGTGTTAGCTAATCCAAGTTTATCATTTTAAAAGGCTAATTGAGGCTAAGAAATTGCCAAGAAACTGAAAATCTCAAACAACACTGTGTACTACTCCGTTCACAGAACAGCGCAAACTGCCTCTAACCAGAATAGAAAGAGGAGTGAGAATCCCCGGTGCGCAACTGAGCAAGAGGACAAGTACATTAAAGTGTCTAGTTTGAGAAACAGACGCCTCACAAGTCCTCAAATGGCAGCATCATTAAATAGTACCCGCAAAACACCAGTCTCAACATCAACAGTGAAGAGGCAACTCCGGGATGCTGGCCTTTTGAAAATTCCCAAAACAATGAATTTAGCAGTATTCATTTAGTTATTATATTTGAGGAAAAGAACACAGCATTATCCATAGCAAAATGCATAGAATTTTTTTAACACATTCCCAAGTGACATTGCTTCAAATGCCATGTTGAAACGTGCAGGACTGTACACCAAAGCCTTTTAAACAGCTCAACTGGATAATAGGTTTAGACTGATTACATTATCCAGGCACCAAGAAGAGATCAGAACACAGATTATTCAGCAGTCTGAAGACAGGCTTTATTGGTCACATGCACGTGTTTAGCAGATCTTATTGCGGGTGTAGCAAAATGCTTGTATTTCTAGCTCCGACAGTGCAGTGATATCTAACAAGTAATATCTAACAGTTTCACAACAAACACCCAAAATAAACGTATATCTAAGTAAGGAATGGATAAAGAATATATATACATATATGTCAGAGCAGCATTGGACTAAGATACAGTGGCATAGTGTAGAATACAGTATACACATATGAGATTGGCGATGCAAAATGTACACACAATTAAAGTGACTAAGATACCGTAGTATAGTATAGAGTACAGTTTATACATATGAGATGAGTAATGCAAGATACGGAGACATGATTAAAGTGGCTAGTGATTCCTAATCTATGTCTATAAGCAGCAGCCTCTGATGTGCTGGAGATGGCTGTTTAACAGTCAGTGGTGTAGTATAGAATACAATACAGTATATACATATGAAATGGGGGATGCAATATGTAAACACAATTTAAAAGTGACTAAAATATCATAGAATAGTGTGGAGTACAGTTTATACATATGATATGAGTAATGCTAGATACTTAAAGATTATTAAAGTGGCTAGTGATCCATTTCTAAAAGTGGCCAGTGATTTCTAATCTATGTCTATAGGCAGCTGCCTCTGATGTGCTAGTGATGGCTGTTTAGCGGTCTTGAGATAGAAGGCCTTGAGATAGAAGCTGTTTTCAGTCTCTCGGTCCAGCTTTGATGCACCTGTACTGACCTCACCTTCTGGATGATAGCGGGGTGAACAGGCAGTGGCTCGGGTGGTTGATGTCGTTGATGATCTGTTTGGCCTTCCTATAGCATCGGGTGCTGTAGGTGTCCAGGAGGGCTTGAAGTTTGCCCCCGGTGATGCGTTGGGCAGACCGCACCACCCTCTGGAGAGTTTTGCGGTGCAGTTGCCATACCAGGCGGTGATACAGCCCGACAGGATGCTCTCAAATGTGCATCTGTAAAAGTTTCTGAGGGTTTTAGGTGTTTTCACCACACTATATATGTTGGTGGACCATTTCAGTTTGTCAGTGATGTATACTCCGAGGAACTTGAAGCTTTCTCCTTTTCCACTGCGGTCCCATCAATGTGGATAGGGAGGTGCTTCCTCTGCTGTTTCCTGAAGTCCACGATCATCTCCTTAGTTTTGTTGACGTTGAGTGAGAGGTTGTTTTCCTGGCACCACACTCCCAGAGCCCTCACCTCCTCCCTGTAGGCTGTCTCATCGTTGTAGGTAATCAAGCCAACTACTGTTGTGTCATCTGCAAAGTTGATGATTGATTTGGAGGCGTGCTTGGCCACGCAGCCATGGGTGAACAGGGAGTAGAGGAGGTGGATGAGCACACACACTTTATTAAACTTCATCGCAATACAGTTCCTCACAAGCGTCTTACTGCCTGTTTGAATATGTATTTATTAGGAATCCCCATTAGCTGCTACTCTTGAAAGAAATATGAAATAAATAAAAGATTAAATAAATCATTCTCTCTACTATTATTCTGACATTTCACATTTTTTAAATAAATTGGTGATCTTAACTGACCTAAAACATGGAATTTATACTAGGATTAAACGTCAGGAATTGTGATAAACTGAGTTTAAATGTATTTGGCTAAGGTGTATGTAAACTTCCGACTTCAATTGTATACAGTACAAAATCCATGTGTTCGTGTGTGTATAGTGCATATGTCTGTGCCTATGTTGCTTCACAGTCCCGCTGTTCCATAAGGTATTTTTTGTATCGTTTTTTTAAATCAAATTTTACTGCTTGCATGAGTTACTTGATGTGGAATAGAGTTCCATGTAGTACTGTGCGCCTTACATAGTCTGTTTTGGACTTGATGAAGTCAATCTCTCCTCCACTTTGAGCAGGAGAGATTGACATGCATATTATTAATATTAGCTCTCTGTGTACATCCCACTCTTTTACATCAATTAGATTTAGAATCAGGAAAAAACATTACAGGTATTAAACCCTCTTTACATCAGATACACGCAGACAGACCCACAAACACTCTCCCCACAATATTCTCCATCACTGTTGATGGGAGAAACAGAGCCACCCATCACCATTCGGGGCTAAATGAAAGGCCCTGTCCACTGGATTAGTCAACACTTTAGTGTAGAAGGCCGACCCCCTCAAACCTAAACACAGAGCTGTTGAAAGGACAGACTTCACGCTACAACTGGCACTGACCAAGCACGGGATGTCTCTCTGAACACCGGATTGTATGGAGCTACAGCTAGTCCCCTGATTGCATGTTTCCTGTCTTTTCTCTGTCTGCTCCTCGTATATGTTAGGCATTCAGTCTCGCTCAACCTCTCATTCCTCTTTAGCAATGGCCTGTAGTTTTTGGTTCCTCTCTCTCTCTCTCTCTCCAAGTCAGGGAAAGGGCACCAAAGTCCCTCTGCTAACTGCTTCCTGGGTCAAGGGTCAGCTTACACGTCGACACACACACACACTGAGCAGGGAAACAACATCACTGAAGAATGTTCTCACCCATCAGGGAACATGTCAAAATAGCACAGCTGATGTCAGCTCTATAAAAATTGTACATCTCTGACAATGTACAGTATTTTAGCTTGCACTTTCATACTTGATGTGGCCCAGAATACCTAGAACGCCAGTGATGTCCTTTCCACTCAAATCACATACAGACATGAAACACAACACACTCTGGAAAATACAACAACAACAAAAAGCTAAATATGAAAAGCAAAAGTGCAAAATCCCCCCGGGCCATTTATAATTCAGTGAAAATACATGTAACACATCAAAGTACTGCTCAGAGCAAGGCAGGTTCTGATGTTAGAATACATTATCAACTGGACCAGACCGACTCGTACTAAGGACACGAGAGCCTAGACACACACACAAACACCTCAACAGTGTAATCTAAAACCATGGGGGAATTTTCTTCAATAGGCTAGTAGACCTCAGCATTCATAATAACCAATCATGAGCATGTCGTCAAGGTAGAGTCCTGATCTGAGCTCACTGCTCACTGAAGAGAATATCCCCCAATCACTCAAACTTTAGACTCTATTAGCAACTTTCTGCCCACACGCCTGCATTAAACATGACCAATATACCTAAAGAGGTCGTCAGTCAGTGTTAAACATGCAAATGTAGAGGTACAGAAAACGCATGCAAATGTCCCTCTGTATTAATAATGCTGTAGCCTGAATCTGAATAACACTGCTAAGCGTTCCGTGTGAACTCTTTATGGTGTTTTAATGAGCAGAGAGATAGCAAAAGGCTCAGACCCATGCATGCTAGTTATACTGTATATTAACTATTACACTATATCCTCAACAACAGAATGGTCCTTTAGTGAGATATGATTTCAACACTTACGTCCCCAGGATCTCCTTGAAGTCGAAATTCTCCTTAACATCTGACGTTTTCTTCTTCCAAGAATGTCCATCGTCACCCAAAGGCATCTTTCTTTTCTGGTGGTTGGATACAATACTGGAGAAGAGGAGGGAAACTTAAATCACTCACTGTTCAACATGGGGGAAAAACTGGTCAGACAAAAACTCTTTCTGGATAGTTGTGTACCCAAATATTTGTCTAGGTATTAATTGTAATTGAAAGAATAAGGGTTCTTGTTTTTGATGATAACAGAATAGCTTCGTCATTACACACAAAAAAAATGTACAAGTCAAAGAGATAATGGATGACTAAAAATGTAACTGGACTGTACATATTTTGGCACCTTTTGATTGACACACAAATGGTTTAGACTTACCTGGAAACTAAGTCTGATAAAGTGAGCTGTCAGACACTTAAAACCATTAGAATGTCACCAAGAATGCAAAAACTTCTACAAATTGCTTCAGGTGACGAGGGTTTGCGGTCAGTCCTGTTCTTCCTTTACCTCATAATCCTGAATGAACACAATTTAAGCTTCCCTTCAACATCTCTTATTGCTATTCTTACCAGTCTGTGCACCAAAAATTAGTAACTTTTGTAACTATAGTTGACATACTCACTCGCACTCTCAGTTGCAAGTGGCTTTTTTTAACTAAGCGTGTTAAAGTGTTATGGTGTAACACTTATTATCCGACAGAATAGTTTTGCAGGTCCATAACAATGCAGACTTTTAAACGGCAGTAGATGTGGTTATGAATCAACCAATAAAACAACCAGGTCAAACATTATACAATGTGTTTTAGAGAATCCCTCCCCTAGCTGCAAGTGGGCTATTGTTATCACATTCCAAATCCCACCAGACCATTTTGACAAAAATGTTATATCAGAGCTTACTCCACTATTCTCAGATTAACTTCTCTGCTATCACCAAAACACAGACTGCCTGAAGCCTGTTCTGTTGGCACTGTCTAAGAACATTTTCACAATGTATTTTCGAGAGGTATAGATTCTCGAGACAGTACTGTTGGGCAAACTTGCAAAACGATCACGTACCGAGCGCTACCTCTGGGGATCGCGCACAATACTCGCCCGACAGTTGCCCCCCTCCGAGCAGGGCAGTGTAAACAGAGTTGTGTCATTGAGCTCAACACTCATACAGTATTAACAGTAAATGCACAGCAAAGTTTTTGAAACAGCTGAAATGTATAGAGATTTTCCTTATACAGTGCCTTCAGAAAGTATTCACAACCCTTGACTGAGATTTTGTATCACTGGCCTACACACAATACCCCATAATGTGAACAAATAAATTACAAATGAAAATCTGAAATGTTTTGAGTCAATAATTATTCAACCCCTTTGTAATGGCAAGCCTAAATAAGTTCAGGAGTAAAAATGTGCTTAAGTCACATAACAAGTTGCATGGAGTAACTCTGTGTACAATAATAGTGTTTAACATTATTTGTTTAAGACTACCTCATCTCTGTACACCACACATACAACTTTCTCTAAGGTCCCTCAGTCGAGCATCGAATTTCAAACACAGATTCAACCAAAAAGACCAGGGAGGTTTTACAAAGCCTCGCGAAAAAGTGCACCTATTGGTAGATGGGTTAAAAAAAAATGCAGACATTGAAAATCCCTTTGAGCATGGTGAAGTTATTTATTACACTTTGGATGGTGTATTAATACACCCAGTTACTATAAAGATACAGGCATCCTTCCTACCTCAGTTGCAGGAGAGGAAGGAAGGAAACCACTCAAGGATTTCCCCATTAGGCCAATGGTGACTTTCAAAAAACAGTTAAGAGTTTAATGGCTGTGAAAGGAAAAACTGATGATTGATCAACAACATTGTAGTTACTCCACAATACTAACCTTAACAACAGAGTGAAAACAGGGAAGCCTGTACAGAATACAAATATTACAAAACATGCATCCTGTTTGCAATAACGCACTTAAGTAAAACTGCAAAAAAATGTGGCAAAGAAATTCACTTTACGTCCTGAATACAAAGTTATGTTTGGGACAAATCCAACACAACACATCACTGAGTACCACTCTTCATATTTTCAAGCATGGTGGTGGCTGCATGATGTTATGTGTATGCTTGTCTCCGGCAAGGACTAGGGAGTTTTTTAAGATAAAAAGAAACTGAGCACAGGCAAAATCCTAGAGGAAAACCTAGTTCAGTCTGCTTTCCAACAGACACTGGGAGAAAAATTCACCTTTCAGCGGGACAATAACCTAAAACACAAGGCCAAATATACACTGGAGTTGCTTACCAAGACAACATTGGATGTTCCTGAGTGCCTAGTTACAATTTTAACTTGAAAATCTATGGCACGACTTGAAAATGTCTGTCTGGCAATGATCAACAACCAACTTTAAAGAGCTTGAATAATTGAAAAAATAATAATGTGTTAATGTTTTACAATCCAGGTGTGCAAAGCTCTTAGAAACGTACCCCAAAAGACTCACAGATGTAATCACTGCCAAAGGTGATTCTAACATGGATTGACTGAGGGGTGTGAATACTTGTGTAAAATATATATCTGTATTTAATTTGCAATACATTTGAAAAATTAAATAAAAACAGGTTTTCACTTTGTCATTATGTGGTATTGTGTGTAGATGGGTGAGAAAAATATATATTGAATACATTTTGAATTAAGGCTGGAACAACAAAATGTGGAATAAGTCAAGGGGTATGAATACTTTCTGAAGGCACTGTATACTTGTTTTATGTTTTTTAATTTGACATAGCAGACATAGCACCAATGACTATATATGAATGAACAAATCCATTGATCACGCAACACGATTCATTCCAATGTGAAGAATCAAGAATGCATTGGCCAAATGAAATCGGTTAAGACAGCGTCTCATGGAAACATAACATGCGCAGTTTTTGCTACTCCAGGAAGTGAAGTTGCAGGCTAGCCCAGTGCTGCCCCGTCTCATTGAGTAACTCAAATTTAAGGTTGACCGGGGTACTGCAGGCTGCCATTTGTATTTGTATTTATTATGGATCCTTATTCTCTTCCTGGGTTCCAGCTAAATTAGGGCAGTTATACAATTTTAAAAACATTACAATATATTCAGAACAGATTGCACAACACAGATTTCACAACACATTAAGTGTGTGCCCTCAGGGCCCTACTCTACTACCACATATCTACAACACAAAATCCATGTGTATGTGTGTGTGTATAGTGCGTATTGTGTGTTTGTATGCATGTGTCTGTTGCTGGCATGTCATGCCTACATTTGCTAGTCTTGCCAATTAAAAAATCATTAAAGCAGTTGGCAATATTTTTTGTGAGTAAGGAGCCATCTGATTCAATGAATGATGGAGCGGAGTTTGCCTTCTTGCCCAAAATGTCATTTAAGGTGCTCCAAAGTTTTTACTATCATTCTTTATTTCATTTATCTTTGTTTCATAGTGTAGTTTCTTCTTCTTTTTATTCAGTTTAGTCACATGATTTTTCAATTTGCGGTACATTTGCCAATCAGTTGTATAGCCAGACCTATTTACCATTTCACCCCTCTCAACCATACCATTTTTCAATTCCTCATCAATCCAGGGGATTAAACCATTTTTACAGTCAATTTCTTAATGGGTACATGGTTATCAGTAACTGGGATGAGAAATTGCATAAATGTGTCAAGTGCAGCATCTGGTTGCTTCTCATTACACACCACAGACCAACAAATATTACTTACATCAATAACATAGGAATCACTACAAAACATTGTATGACCTCTTATACAGTATATTAGGCCCAGCCTTTGGAACTTCGGTTTTCCTAGATATGGCAACTATATTGTGATCACTACATCTGATGGATTTGGATACTGCTTTCAAGCTAATTTCTGCAGCATTAGTAATGATGTGATCAATACATGTTGATGATTTCATTCATGTGCCTCAGCTAAAGCCAGAATGGGTTTTAGGTGAGGCAGATGAACCTGTAGCCATATTGATTCAACAATATTTAACATGAGATTCTTGTCACGTTCGATATAAGGATCGGACCAAGGCGCAGCATGGTATGCGTACATTCTTATTTATTTAAAGAATGAAGCACTGAACAAACTAACAAAATAACAATACATGAGGCTATACAAATGATTGCTGACATGCAACTACACATAGACAAGATCCCACAAACACAAAAGGGAAATGGCTACCTAAATATGATTCCCAATCAGAGACAACGATAAACAGCTTCCTCTGATTGGGAACCATATCAGGCCACCATAAACATGCAAATCACCTAGACCTACAAAGCCCTAGACAATACAAAACCCCTAGTCTATACAAAAACTAGCGTACCCACCCGTCTTACCCTGACCTAACCAAAATATAAAGAAAACAGAGATATCTCAGGTCAGGGCGTGACAATCCTCTCTAAGCTTTACAGAAATGTGGTTCTGAATATAGAAGGCCACACCTCCACCGTTGGCATTTCTGTATTTTCTGTAGATCTTATAACCATGTATTGCTACCACTGAATTATCTGGGCTCCTGAGTGGCGCAGCGGTCTAAGCCACTGCATCTCAGTAATAGAGGCGTCACTACAGACACCCTGGTTTGAATCCAGGCTGTATCACAACCGGCCGTGATTGGGAGTCCCATAGGACAGTGCACAATAGGCCCAGCTTCGTCTGGTTATTTTAGCACTTTTCTGGGATGCTTGATTGTTTTTATTGCTTTACTGGGAAACTTAGCAGAGGTAGACATGCTCAGGTAATTTACAGTGGATATATATTTACAGTCTACACACAATACCCAATAATGACAAAGCAACATTTACTTTTTTTATTTCAGCAAATGTATTTAAAAGAAAATAGAAATATTGCATTTACATAAATATTCAGACAGTTTACTCAGTACTTTGTAGAAGCACCTTTGTCACCGATTACAGCCTGGAGTCTTCTTGGGTATGATGCTACAAGCTTGGCACACCTGTATTTGGGGAGTTTCCCCCATTCTTCTCTGCAGATCCTCTCAAGCTCTGTCAGGTTGGATGGGGAGCGTCGCTGCACAGCTATTTTCAGGTCTCTCCAGAGATGTTCGATAGGGTTAAAGTCCAGGATCTGGCTGGGCCACCCAAGGACATTCAGAGACTTGTCCCGAAGCCACTCCTGCATTGTCTTGGCTGTGTGCTTAGGGTCGTTGTCCTGTTGAAAGGTGAACCTTCGCCCCAGTCTGAGGTCCTGAGAGCTCTGGAGCAGGTTTTCATCAAGAATATCTCTGTACTTTGTTCCGTTCATCTTTCCCTCGATTCTGATTAGTCTCCCAATCCCTGCCGCTGAAAAACATCCCAACAGCATGATGCTGCCACCACCATGCTTCACCGTAGGGATAGTGCCAGGTTTCCTCCAGACGTGATGCGTTGTCATTCAAGCAAAATAGTTCAATCTTGGTATCATCAGACCAGAGAATATTGTTTCTCACGGTCTGAGAGTCTTTAGGTGCCTTTTGGCAAACTCTAAGCGGGCATTCATGTGCCCTTTACTAAGGAGTGTGGAAAAAGTCAAGGGCTCTCAACACTGTCCGAATGCACTGTATGTTAGTGCAGGGTGAGCTGCAAACAGTGGACTTCTTGCTAGGGCACACCTCCTCAGTGCTAACAGTATAACTCTGGTTCATAGGCACATGATTACTGCATACAATAGCTAGCTGTAAGATCAGCAGAGGAATTCAGGGCAGTAAAAGGGATATCAATTAGGTTACTTGCATTGTCTTTTCCAGTGCCCCTGGGATAATGTACATCTGCTGAAGCATTATGACATCTCAGCAACACAATGGTTGGGATTAAATATATTGGGCTTGAGTCATTGATAGGTCATTGTCTCAACGCAGCCTTATAAAGAATGCTGTGAAAGAATCCAGGAACCCAAATGACTTGGGTGGATCCCATCCTCCTTATAATAGCTTTGTTTCCAGAAGGTATCAATACTGTCAATAAATGTTACACCCACAGAGCTGCAATAGTGTCATAGCCAGTTATGGAGGGCTAAAAGTCTGCTGAACTTCTCAATGCCACGATTTTGAGAGGGCAGAGGGCCAGATGTTATTATTGTTGGTGTCAAGTAGAGACCCAATCACTTCTTTAAAATCCGTCTTCAGCTGTTCTGAGCTGCCCTTCATAACGTCATTGAATCAAATCAAATGTTACTTGTCACATGCGCCGAATACAACAGTAAAAATGCATTCTTACACGCCGTTAACCAACAATGCAGTTTTAGGGAAAAAAAAGGTGTTAAGAAAATATTTACTAAAATAAACTGAAGTAAAAATAAATAAATACAATTTTAAAAAATAACAAATAATTAAGGAGCAACAATAAAATAACAATAGCGAGGCTATGTACAGAGGGTACCGGAACAGAGTCAATGAGCGGGGGCACAGGTTAATCAAGGTAAGTGAGGTAATATGTACATGTACAGTAGGTAGAGTTAAAGTGACTATGCCTGGATAATTAAACAGAGTAGCAGTAGCGTAAAAATGAGGGTAGGGGGAATATGCAAATAGTCCGGGCAGCCATTTGATTAGCTGTTCAGGAGTCTTATGGCTTGGGGGTAGAAGCTGTTAAGAAGCCTTTTGGATCTAGAATTGGCACTCCGGTACCGCTTGTCGTGTGGCTGGAGTCTTTGACAACTTTTAGGGCATTCCTCTGACCCCGCCTGGTATAGAGTTCCTGGATGGCAGGAAGCTTGGCCCCAGTGATGTACTGGGCATACGCACTACCCTCTGTAGGCCAAGCAATTTTTTGAGGATCTGAGGACCCATGGCAAATCTTTTCATGAACTATGATTTTTATTTTATTGTTTTATATATTTTATATTTAATATATATAACAAGGCAAGTCAGATACACTCAATTTCCTGATGTTGGTTTAAAATGTTTGGGAGCAGCTTATTGATGTCATGTACTCGTGCTCCTGGATAGCACAGTGTTTTTGCTCCAGGTACTGAGACATTTCTCACCATTAAACTGCCCAATACAACGTCCGGAGAAGCAAATTGAGAAATCTGCCAATTCCCACCCCTTACACAATTTGTTGAGCGTTTCACGGGCCCACAAGAAGCAGGATAGCGTATGCCCGCTGCTCCCGGCGATAGGTCCAGACCTTCCACCACAGGCAGTGCCCCGTCAGATCTAGAGAAAGCGAAAGTAGCCAAAGACCAAGCTGCTGCTGGATAACTTAATTATCCTTATAACTTCTTTTGTGTATCTTCTTTTAAATAATCAGTTAAAGGAAATATATCTGGTGTATAGGAAACAATGACATTTCTTCAACAAACAAAAATGTTTTATTGACACGAAGATTGGCCAGGAAGATCGCCATTTTTCCATTCACTATAATGGGGATCCTGCTTTCTGCTAACAATGCCTGTAGTACCACGGTCTGCCTGGATTCTCCCCAGGGTGGCACTACAGGACCGAGAGTGGTGGGTTTCCTGGGGCCAAGTTTTTCCTGATCTGGTAGGCTAACCTAATCAGGTTAAACTCGGGGTATGACATAGGAAAGAATCTGCTGTAAATATTTTTTGATATGGGCTATCATGGGACCATAAAAAAATCTTCTGAAAAAACTCCTGGGCCTAGGTAGGATGAAAACAACAATAAAGTCCTGTCAAGAAAATTAGGAATCAAATCATTCTAAACAACAGTACTTATCCCTTTTGAAAATGTTTCTGTCAATATTTTTTAGAAGCGCTGGTACAAATGTCAGCTCGCCACATGTTTGCCGGCGGCCCTGCTGTGCTGATCGCTGCAATGTGGATAGACGGAAATCGCCACACCATGCTATAAATGAAGAAACATAACCTATATGTATGATCTACTGTCTATGTACAGTGCCTTGCGAAAGTATTCGGCCCCCTTGAACTTTGCGACCTTTTGCCACATTTCAGGCTTCAAACATAAAGATATAAAACTGTATTTTTTTGTGAAGAATCAACAACAAATGGGACACAATCATGAAGTGGAACGACATTTATTGGATATTTCAAACTTTTTTAACAAATCAAAAACTGAAAAATTGGGCGTGCAAAATTATTCAGCCCCTT
Organism: Oncorhynchus mykiss; assembly: GCF_057628025.1. Classification (NCBI taxonomy): domain Eukaryota; kingdom Metazoa; phylum Chordata; class Actinopteri; order Salmoniformes; family Salmonidae; genus Oncorhynchus; species Oncorhynchus mykiss. Next base: position 47,065,377 of record NC_143028.1, read on the forward strand.
TACTTTCAGTGCAGCAAACTCTCTCCAGAAGTTCAGTGAGGATCTCTGAGTTATCCAATGTTGACCTAAATGACTAATGATGATAAATATAATCCACCTGTGTGTAATCAAGTCTCCGTATAAATGCACCTGCACTGTGATAGTCTCAGAGGTCCGTTTAAAGCGCAGAGAGCATCATGAAGAACAAGGAACACACCAGGCAGGTCCGAGATACTGTTGTGAAGAAGTTTAAAGCCGGATTTGGATACAAAAAGATTTCCCAAGCTTTAAACATCCCAAGGAGCACTGTGCAAGCGATAATATTGAAATGGAAGGAGTATCAGACCACTGCAAATCTACCAAGACCTGGCCGTCCCTCTAAACTTTCAGCTCATACAAGGAGAAGACTGATCAGAGATGCAGCCAAGAGGCCCATGATCACTCTGGATGAACTGCAGAGATCTACAGCTGAGGTGGGAGACTCTGTCCATAGGACAACAATCAAGTATATTGCACAAATCTGGCCTTTATGGAAGAGTGGCAAGAAGAAAGCCATTTCTTAAAGATATCCGTAAAAAGTGTCATATAAAGTTTGCCACAAGCCACCTGGGAGACACACCAAACATGTGGAAGAAGGTGCTCTGGTCAGATGAAACCAAAATTGAACTTTTTGGCAACAATGCAAAACGTTATGTTTGGCGTAAAAGCAACACAGCTGAACACACCATCCCCCACTGTCAAACATGGTGGTGGCAGCATCATGGTTTGGGCCTGCTTTTCTTCAGCAGGGACAGGGAAGATGGTTAAAATTGATGGGAAGATGGATGGAGCCAAATACAGGACCATTCTGGAAGAAAACCTGATGGAGTCTGCAAAAGACCTGAGACTGGGACGGAGATTTGTCTTCCAACAAGACAATGATCCAAAACATAAAGCAAAATCTACAATGGAATGGTTCAAAAATAAACATATCCAGGTGTTAGAATGGCCAAGTCAAAGTCCAGACCTGAATCCAATTGAGAATCTGTGGAAAGAACTGAAAACTGCTGTTCACAAATGCTCTCCATCCAACCTCACTGAGCTCGAGCTGTTTTGCAAGGAGGAATGGGAAAACATTTCAGTCTCTCGATGTGCAAAACTGATAGAGACATACCCCAAGCGACTTACAGCTGTAATCGCAGAAAAAGGTGGCGCTACAAAGTATTAACTTAAGGGGGCTGAATAATTTTGCACGCCCAATTTTTTCAGTTTTTGATTTGTTAAAAAAGTTTGAAATATCCAATAAATGTCGTTCCACTTCATGATTGTGTCCCACTTGTTGTTGATTCTTCACAAAAAAAGACAGTTTTATATCTTTATGTTTGAAGCCTGAAATGTGGCAAAAGGTCGCAAAGTTCAAGGGGGCCGAATACTTTCGCAAGGCACTGTATTTTATTTTTGGAATTGGCTTCCATATAGAACAGCTCAACATATCAACTCCTCGTGAATTTAATCCATTTTGAACTCACAAAAAGTGGAATAAATCAAGGGGTATGAATACTCTGATGGCACTATTTAACCGATTATGTAAAATGTCATCCTAATAACTCTATTCAGTGAGAATAAGCCCTGTCAGTCTGAGCATGCCATGCAGGATTATATATTACATTGTTTTGGTTTTTATCTGCCAATTCAGTAGCCTGGTATGATTACATATCAGGCTCCTGAATATGGTGGTTAAGTATTTGTCTAGTGAGTTTTTCCCCTCATCATAGTGGTCTCTGACTTGTGGTCAGACTCGCTGACGTGGAAAAAAACAAACTTAAACTTGTGCCTTTTTTCAATGCTGAATTCAATGTAATTGAGAAAATGTATTTTTTCTGCTAAAATAATTTCTTAATTTAACAGTAATTCAAGTACTAACTGTAATCATCATCATTTTTCAAAAGTATCTATAATCTGATTACAATATTGTTGCTGGTAACGTAACCGATTACAGTTAGTTTCTTGTAATCCGATTACATGTAACTGATTATATGTAATCAGTTACTCCCCAACCCTGTTGCTCGTATAAACAGGGAGTCTCACGACATGTGCTAAACCCACGTAGATGTGATGGGGTACAGAAGGTGACTGCTGCATGGCGTTATCAGTGCCACCCCATGAAACCCTTAGGAAACGTAATGTCTGCCTCTTTCTTATCATGACCAGCCCCCACCAGCAGCTAATGACAATGCTGCTAGGTGCACACGCGCACACACAGACAGACAGACAGACAGACAGAGGTTTGTTCGGAGGTGCCTTTCCTTCCTCGTCTGAAGTTGGCTTCTTGCATGTCTCCATGGAAACCCCAGAGAGGTATGCTGGTATCTGCAGAACCAAATTGCACCAGGTCTAATGGCTAATGTCAGCTGAAGTAGTGTTTATTTTAGTCACATTGGTGTCGGTGCATGGTGTCAATGCGTGGTGAACGCACACACAGAGGTGGGCACATCAACAGACACCTTAGGGCCGTGCCTTGGCCTTTAGTCACAACTCTGGCCAATGTCACAGCCAGGAAAGTCCCAGTAAAAAAATAGGTGGTTACCAGAGTTATCTGTTCTAAATTCCAACTCATGTTGGTAATGTAATTGGTCCCAACTCTATTGGTTACTTGTGAGACTATGACCAGTGATGGAATTACAGAGGAGCTGTGTGTAATTCTGCAAGTGAGGATGTGAGAGTGAGGAAGGCATCACATCCTCACTGAAAATACTTGAATATTCCCTTTAACATGACAGGATGCGATTTATAAAAGAGGAACATTGAAGAGGTTTGAATAAGGTTTATCACCATTTGTAAATGGTTAATCAACAGATATTTTTGTATACAGTACCAGTAAAACGGTTGGACACACCTACTCATCCAAGGTTTTCCCCTATTTTTACTATTTCCTAAATTGTACATTAATAGTGAAGACATACAAACTATGAAATGACACATATGGCATCATGTAGTAACCAAAAAAGTGGTAAACAAATCAAAATATATTTTATATTTGAGATTCTTCAAAGTAGCCACCCTTTGCCTTGATGACAGCTTTGCACACTCTTGGCATTCTCTCAACCAGCTTCATGAGGAGGTCACCTGGAATCCATTTCAATGAACAGATGTGACTTCCAATCAATTGTGTTGTAACAAGGTAGGGGTGGTATACAGAAGATAGCTCTATTTGGTAAAATACCAAGTCCATGTTATGGCAAGAACAACTCAAACAAACAAAGAGAAACGACAGTCCAACCGCTGTGTCTTTGTGAGATGCATAGTAGTTGAACGGATTATCTCCGCATGTGTGGTTCCCACCGTGAAGCATAGAGGAGGAGGTGTGATTGTATGGGGGTGCTTTGCTGGTGACACTGTCAGTGATTTGTTTATAATTCAAGGCACACTTAACCAGCATGGCTACCACAGAATTCTGCAGCGAAAAGCCATCCCAAATGGTTTGCGCTTAGTGGTACTATCATTTGTTTTTTCAACAGGACAATGACCCAACACAATTTCAGGCTGTGTAAGGGCTATTTGACCAAGAAGGAGAGTGATGGAGTGCTGCATCGGATGACCTGCCTCAACAATCACCCGACCTCAACCCAATTGAGATGGTTTAGGATGAGTTGGACAAGCAGTGAAGGAAAAGCAGCTAACAAGTGCTCAGCATATGTGGGAACTCCTTCAAGAATGTTGGAAAAATATTCCAGGTGAAGCTGATTGAGAGAATGCCAAGAGTGTGCAAAGCTGTCATCAAGGTAAAGGGTGGCTACTTTGAAGAATCTAAAATATAACACATATTTTGATTTGTTTAATAACATTTGTGTTATTTCATAGTTTGTCTTCACTATAATTATACAATGTAAAAAACCTTTAACAGTATAGGTTGTAACAGTATAAGTTTAAACCGACCCCTCGCCCATACCCGGGCGCAAACCAGGGACCTTCTGCACACAACAACTGACACCTACGAAGCGTCGTTACCCATCGCTCCACAAAAGCTGCGGCCCTTGCAGAGCAAGGGGAACAACTACTTCAAGGTCTCAGAGCAAGTGACGTCACTGATTGAAACGCTATTTAGCGCACACCGCTAACTAAGCTAGCCGTTTCACATCCGTTACATAGGTGTGTCCAAACTTTTGACTGGCACTGTATTTGCTTTAAATAATTTTGCCCGCCAGTGAAGGCTATATAAATGAAAGGAACAGAAATAAGAAGTAGGCATCATAGACCAGCATGCAAAGCAATCTGCTTGGGGAAGCAGTAAGAGGAAGTCTAGTCAAATGTGTGACAGAGAGAGAGCCCTGTTAGTTATTCATGTTAGTAACACAGGAAGTCTTCTGGGCCTTTCTGGTCTGGTAGCATGTCCTGCATCTTAATAGTCTAGTGCAGGGATGGGCAACTAATTTCCCCCCTAAAACATTTTTAGACACATTTTAGGAACTCAGTCAGGGTCTCAACTTACTGTTGCGAGTTAGAATACACACGGTGCAATTTCGAAATGTTGTTGTGCATCAGCAGTCTTTATGTCAGTCCAAATGTGTAGAATTGCAGGAAAATAGCTGTAAGAGAACTCATTTTTCCGCTCCGCCCCATGGCAAAATGAGTAGAATTGCATGAAATGAGTTATAAAATTGCAAAATCTTCTCTCTGCCCCCTGGCAAAATGTGTAGAATTGTAGCAAACTTGCTCTAAAACAGCAACATTTTCTCTACAACCCATGGCAAAATGTGTAGAATTGCACAAAATTAACTATAAAACTGACGTTTCTATCCGCTGTCAATAGGGACAACTAAAATGTTTTGCTGGGGGGGGCCCTCATGATGACTTCCATTTTTTTGTGGCCCCTATCCCATTCAAAGTTGCCCATCCTAGGTCTAGTGGCTTCTACGCTCTCCTCTTCTCATGTTCAGTTATTATAGATCAGAGCAGATGAAGGAAAGTAGCCATATACAGTATGATCTCTGAGTGCCGGTGTTATGTGCCCTTAATTGACACAGGTGCAGAGGTAGGGCTAGACAATGTGGCCTAAAAATCATATCTACATTATTATTTTTTTTATTCTCTAAATAAGCTTTTCTGTACAATTCAAGGTAAAATAGACTGCATTTCAAACAGTCAGCAATAATCTAATTAATTCAGGGCTCGTGTGTCACGGCCGTCGAATGAAGTAGACCAAAGCGCAGCGTGGTGAGTGTACATATTCCTTTTATTAGGATGACGCCGACAAAAACAATAAACAATACAAACACAACCGCGAAGTTTAAGGGCTATGTGTCACAGACAAAGTTAACTACCTACAAAGACATCTGAATCATATTAATGACCTAAGGCTCACATTTCTGTGTGTTATTATGTTATAATTAAGTCTATGATTTTATAGACCAGTCTGACTGAGCGATGGTAGGCACCAGCAGACTCATAAGCATTCATTCAAACAGCACATTTCTGCATTTTGCCAGCAGCTCTGCTGTTTATGACTTCAAGCCTATCAACTCTCGAGATTAGGCTGGTATAACGATGTGATGTGAAATGGCTAGCTAGTTAGCGGGGTGCGGGCTAATAGCATTTCAAACGTCACTCGCTCTGAGACTTTGAGTAGTGGGTAACGCTGCTTCGATGGTGGCTGTTGTCGTTGTGTTCCTGGTTCGAGCCCAGGTAGGGGCGAGGAGAGGGACGGAAGCTATACTGTTACACTGGCAATACTAAAGTGCCTATAAGAACATCCAATAGTCAAAGGTATATTAAATACAAATGGTATAGAGAGAAATAGTCCTATAATTCCTATAATAACTACAACCTAACACTTCTTACCTGGGAATATCACCAGCTTTCATATGTTCTCATGTTCTGAGCAAGGAACTTAAACGTTAGCTTTCTTACATGGCACATATTGCACTTTTACTTTCTTCTCCAATACTTTGTTTTTGCATTATTTAAACCAAATTGAACATGTTTCATTATTTATTTGAGGCTAAATTGATTTTATTGATGTATTATATTAAGTTAAAGTAAGTGTTCATTCAGTAATGTTGTAATTGTCATTATTACAAATAAAATAAAAAAAATTAATCTGCGATTAATCGGTATCGGCTTTTTTGGTCCTCCAATAATCGGTCGACCTCTCACACACACACACACACACACACACACACACAAAGTAGAAAGGCCCATTGGCTCATCACCCATTGGCTCATCTTCAGCGCACTCATAAGCTCTCTTGCTTAATAAGCCTTCAGTAACATGCAATGCAAACTAATTTATCTGAACCTCATCACTGAGTACAATCTATGTTTACAGATTTTCCAGCTTATTGCTCTTTATTGTATAAAGTCATCACTCCACTACTGATCCTTTCCTGATTACACACTTTACATAAATGATGTGTGTTTAGTTGCCATATCAATAAAGGCTCACTAGTGGATCAGAATGCCAAAGGACATTGGGCACAGACCAGCTCCACCACCCAGCTGTGTGTGTGTGTGTGTGTGTGTGTGTGTGTGTGTGTGCGTGTGTGTGTGTGTGTGTGTGTGTGTGTGTGTGTGTGAATCCGTGGACCAATCAGAGCAGAGGTCACATGACATTGGCCCCCAACAGAGAATAGGGACAGGTGCATGGAGGAACATTGGCAATTGAGGTTACACAAAGTAACAAAAATAAAGCAAATCTGGTGAAAAACATTACAATAAATTATAAAAATTGTAAATTATAAAAATCCTTCAAATTTTTTACGGCAATAAACATGCTATACGTTTTCACAATCAATCTGGCCTAACATAGCAACTCCAGACAAGCCTTGAGAAAATCCATGGTGTATCCCCAGTCGCTTTTATCCACTTTAGTGAAAACACCTTCATATGTTTGGTCTATTGATATAACTTTACACCCAGTGGGGGCTCCTCAGAGGAGGAAAGGGGGGACCATCCTCAGTGAATTTCATTAAAATAAAAAATGGTTTATCCTGTTCAGATTAAACTATACTAAATATATTCATGTCACCAAATAATGGATTAAAACACTGTTTTGCAATGAAGGTCTACAGTAGCCTCAACAGCACACTCTGGGGTCGCACCATGGTGTAGCCAGAGGAAGACAGAAACTAGCTGTCCTACGGCTAAACAATGGTGCTACCCCAGAGTGTGCTGTTGAGGCTACAAAACCTAGGAGGCTAATGGTTCTCACCCCCTTCCATAGACTGACAAAGTATTTTTGACGACTTCCGGAGGATGTCCTCCAATCTTTCAGAGCTCTTGCGGCATAAACTGACATATTGTCCACCCAATCAAATGATCAGAGAATCACTGAAAGAATAACCTACAGCTAGCTAGCATTGCATAAAATGTGGAGAGTAGTTGACTCAAAGAGAGAGAAAGACAATAGTTTAACAGTTTTTAACAAATTATTTATTCAAAAATGAACGAGAAGCAAGAGAGAGATAGAGAGTTAATTATATTTAGTTTTAGTTTTTTTCACTTTCACTTTCACTTACTTAGCTTGCGAATGCAGCTAGCTAGTTAATCCTACTCAAACACCCGGCTCAAACAGAGAGGGATTGTTAGCTAGCTGGAACTCTTCCAAGTCAAGGTAAGATTTAGTTGTATTAATTTATTGCCACCAGGGAATTCCAGTGTAACTACTAAACTGCTTGCTGTACACTGTACTGCATAATTGTAGCAGGTTTACTAATGCATTTAGATCTAGTAGCTATGTTGACTATGATATTAGCTAATATGGTGACAATGGTGTAGGCTGTGAGTACCGGTTAGAAGTTATGGTATGAAGGTTTTGCTTAGAATGTTTTTTAGCCTGGTCACAGACAGCTGTTATTTTTTTAATTTAACTTATATTTAACTAGGCAAGTCGGTTAACAACAAATGTGTATTTACAATGACGGCCTACCCCGGCCAAACCCTAACCCAGACAACAATGGGCCTAGTTGTATGCCGCCCTATGGGACTCCCAATCACGTCCGCTTGCACTGAAGTCCACAAGCGAAGGGAAAATGTGAGAGGAGGAGAGCGCGTAGATGTGAGAAGGAATTATACAACAAACAAAGTAATCATGATGTTTGTATGTGGCTGCTATGAAAATGAACTGTGTGTGTGGGTGATCAGGGGTGTATTCATTACGACCTATTCTGTTGAAAAACTTTTCTTACATGTAAGCAAACGAAACGGGGATAAGCATACCTTAATTTGTCCAAAATAAACTCTCGTTTGCAACTGTTTGGACTACTGATTACACCCTAAATCAGATAGATGAAGGCAAGAGAGTGCAAGGCGGTATTGAATGTGTCACTGGCTTTTACCTTGATTAATAAAATGCTTATTTTATTTTAGGCTAGGTTGTAGCAACCTCATGATGGGTATAGGTAACATTTTAGTATCATGTAGTATCCTAAACCTATCAATTTCACATTGAGGTGGGTGAATGGAATATGAATGGCAGTCATCCAATATCCTGTAATAGAAAAAAGACCATGCTCCCCCCCCCCCCCCCCAAAAAAAACTGTTTACACCCTATGACAAAAGGTCAAGAGCATGTAGGCTAGCCTAACTGATACCTCCACATTGAGAGCTGCAACATCACAGTGTCTCTGTGTTACAGTAACATCTCACTGTCCACTCACAAATATAACATTCTCCTTGTCATGATAACATCTTGATCTGAACCACAAGCTCATCAGGGACACCGGAGTCTATGACACTAAGCAAATCCCTTTCAAAATGAGCTTTTGAATTGATAAGCCGCGTTCTCCTTCCGAGCTGGCTCATGGAACGTGAGCGAGGATGTATGTGTGTGTGCATGTGTGTGTGTGTGTGTGTAATAGACTGTATAAATTATGAGCGCTCGAAGGAGAGAGAGAGAATGCAAGCAGAAGACAAAAATACCTCAAGCATTCTAGATTAGTAAGACACTAAAATGGGAAAATGGTTACAATAAGTTATAACACCTTTATGAGGACCTACACTCTAAAATGTCAATGATAACTTTGTTGGAAAATTAAACACTACTATCAATTTATACTCTTTCTATTGGTTTGCACACACTCCATCGGTGGCCTCTGATCTCTACTGAAAAATATGCTTAGTACCATAAACCAATATGCCCGCAACTCCTTAGTATTTGGGCTATATGTTAAACACTAGCCTGAATATTAATATGAATGAACGTTCCACATGATGGGGCACTGTCTGTCTCGTAGCTTGTTTCAGTCTGAGAAGTCAACCAGCTGCGAAACAATTACTTTCAATACATTATTCATTTAAACTAGTACGAAACTATAGTTATAAAAGCATTAAACTATTTAGGCTATGGTTTAACATTTCAACTAGGTTTTTTATTGTCAATCAGGCAGACCAGAAACGTAAACTATTCTCGCATTCAGGGCATTTTTCCATATAGCGACTACATCTGAATTATACATTTGAATTATGCCAGTCATTATAATAATGTCCACACAATGTTCTAATCAACATAACAGAGATTCTTACCTGTGATTTGTACGATTTCAAAGGTTGTTCCTTTCTTACTGTTTCACCAATGTTGGACTCGGGTCGCTCGCGGAAAAACTGGATTCGACACCTCCAACAGCACTCTCATGACGTCAGGGCAATGGGCGGAGGGAGTGGCAAACACAAGGGGCTCCAACATCAATGAATAACCTGTTTTTGGCACAACGGTAAGCATGCTGCTTCATTATTGTTTTGTTTTTTAACATTCTGCTTAAGGTCTTCTCTATCCAAGGCCTACGGACAGGGTAAATTGTCCCAGCCTAATCGTTTGGTCAAAGTGTTAGTAATAGGCTATCGAGATAAACAATAAAAACATAAAAGAAAGTAAAGCCTACTAAAAATCCAACAAATAATTGTGTTACAATGATGACAAGTCATACACAAGTAGGCTACTTCATTCCCTCTGGAATTGTATTCAATATGCTCTCTCATTATTGCCACTATAGACTTACACACTGTCAAGGACAGTGTGAGAGGAATAGGCAACATGAATTAGAATTCAATCAAACAAACTCCTTGCACTACCAACTTTGTTAGTATCATCTGCCCTCTAGTGGAGTTACCTTAGCCATCAATTACTCAATATTTTCCATCCCTCTGTCAAATCCACATTCATTCATGCATGCATCCGTCAATTACATTATAGGGACTAAATGTAGGCTATTGAATACAGATTGGGATGATTATAAACAACACTATTTGAAATTAAACATTTTCTGGAAATCGATGTAATCTGTGATGTGTGAAAGGCAGACAGACAATAAAAAAAATATTTATGCTATGTCCGGGGAACACCATACAACAACTGCAACAACATTTATAACAAACAGCTCATGCTCTTTTTCTACCCTAGATGGGGCTATGGGATAAATGGGGGCGTTTGTTTACGGGTTCGTACACCCCTCTAACCAACGTCAACTTTCAAGTGCCAGTTGCCTAGTGACGAAAAAGCCAGTGATGATTTCCTGTGTTTTAAAAGCGTCTTGTACCCTGCGCTAAATAAGTTAGAAATCTGAATTTATAGTGTGCAGAAAATGGGAGATATTCACAGCCGTGTCTTCAATTAGTTAACTAGATTATACCCTTTGAATTTGGGGTAACAGTTAGACTGTACGATTTGAAGTCATGAATAATTACATGTTTATCAGAGTTGTTGGAAAGGGGAGTTATGGAGAGGTGAATCTGGTGAAACACAAAACCGACCGTAAGCAGGTAAGAATACAACAATCCACTTCAAAACATGGTTTGAAAAACGTTATAATAGGTTTGTTTGACTCGGACACATGTAAGTTATTCCCTTCCCTGAATCCTCGATATCACAAGTTAGCAACTAGCAAGCTAACCAACGTTCATATTACTGCCGATCGTATCTACAAATAAGGTAGATACGTTTACCATTTAGAAATAAAGAACTGCGGCAAATGTTGTGAACATTCTGTCTAGACGCATTTGTGACAACGGTCTAGACAGAACGTTGGCCACATGCGTCTAGACAGAACGTTTGCAGAGTGAAATATGTTACGAGAAGTCGAACTCGTTTCTCCTGTTTTCCTTAGTATGTCATAAAGAAGTTGAACTTGACCACGTCCTCGAAACGTGAGCGGCGAGCCGCGGAACAAGAGGCTCAGCTTCTCTCGCAACTACGACACCCAAACATCGTGACATACAGGGAGTCGTGGGAAGGAGAAGACTGCCAGCTCTACATCGTCATGGGCTTCTGCGAGGGAGGCGACCTCTACCATAGACTCAAGCAACAGAAGGGGGAACTCCTACCTGAAAGGCAGGTGGTGGAGTGGTTCGTCCAGATAGCTATGGCCCTTCAGGTACATTGAAGTGCATCAAATCATAGCTGAGATTGTATAACAATTGATTGATATGCTGCAACATCTACTCTTCCTCTTTCCATTCGTTTTGGCAGAGGCTGAGGCTTATGTACAGGAGAGTTAGTGACAACATCTGACTTTTTTCTCTGTTGAATTGTATGTAGTATCTACATGAGAAGTGTATCTTGCATCGGGACCTGAAGACCCAGAATATCTTTCTGACCAAGACTAACATCATCAAAGTGGGGGACCTTGGCATCGCCCGTGTTCTGGAGAATCAGAATGACATGGCCAGCACCCTCATAGGAACACCATACTATATGAGCCCGGAGCTGTTCTCCAACAAACCCTACAACCACAAGGTACGGTATACTTAGTAGATCAATACTTGAGATCATCACTGTTTAGAGCAGCAGTTCTATTGAGCCAGACACAATCGGAGGAGATTGCTGTTGTGTGCACTAGGCCCTTTTATTTGCAAACTTCAAGCCTCCTTTTCTCCCCAGTCTGACGTGTGGGCACTGGGCTGCTGTGTGTATGAGATGTCCACCCTGAAACATGCCTTCAATGCCAAGGACATGAACTCACTGGTGTACCGCATTGTAGAGGGAAAGGTCAGTCCCTTACGTCTTTTCCCAAATGAGTAGTCATGATCAGTGTTCCCTCTAAGTTGTGCGCTCCCCAGGAATGCCATGCGAAAGAATTATCAGCCTGCGCAGGGAAACACAAGATTGAACTTTCTAGTTTCCCCCTTTGGTTAACACTATCAACGCTTCCCTCTACTGTGGGAATTGTGATCTAATCAACGCAATATTAGCCACTTTCAATGCAACATACCGAAACAAAATTATCTATGCAAGACTTAGTATGCAAAACTAACTATGCAAGAGACTTTCTTGTTGGCAGAACGCATTGGAGTAGGATTCTATTGCATTGACAGGCAGGACTCAGGCCCATACTCTACACAGACCAATGCAGCATAACCAGTCAGAGCTGCAGTAGACCTATATGCAAATAGATCATTGCCATATATGGATCTGTGCCATTCACTTTGAACTGGATTGTGTTTACAGCATGAGTGGTCGTGAGTAGTTGCGCTTGTTTTGAGATCAGTGAGAGTTGCATGTAGCCACGTATGCACATCTGTTCATATGCTTTGCTAGTAAGTGAGTTATTATCCCAGATATAGCACATTTCTAGTCCTCAATGGGGGAGTGGTTGCTTTCTACAAGAGCACAAAATGTGTACACTTCTAGCCATCTTTGAAAAGTGACTCAGGTAAATAGCCTTTTTTTGTGTTAAAGGGGTAGTGTTGTATTTTGAGACAGTCTTGAATAAGCTAAGTAGCCAATAGGCAGAGGGTAGCATAATTTGTCTGATTCTCTGTAATAAAGGTATGGGAATAATAAAGTTTTGTTTTTTGTTGTAAAGTGGTTTCTTGCATCAAACAACACATTTTCAGTCGCCTCCTTGTCTGGAGGACAAGTGGAGAAACCGGTTAATATCTTGTTCAGTGTAGGCCTACATTCCACACCACCCATTGGCTGCTCCTGTAGGCTGATTGATAGAACAGCTATGTTAAAATGTTATGTAATGCATTTTGTCCATAGTTTTTTTTAATGGTGGGCCACTCTAATAGGCCTACATTATGATCAATTAGCCACAGTATCCTACGTGGCCACTGTTATAACTGTAACTTAAAGCTGATACAGACTCAGTCTTCACAGTAAAAGCGCAACAGAAATTGCACACAATTTTCAGAATGTTAAAAGTTAGAGGGAACATTGGTCATGATGAGATTATTTGTTTGCTACTAGATTCATTGATCTATTTTCCTGTCATCCAGTTGCCTCAGATGCCGAATAAGTATGACCCTCAGCTGGGAGAGCTGATAAAGAGCATGCTGTGTAAGAGACCAGAGGACAGACCTGATGTCAAACATATCCTACGTCAGCCCTACATCAAACGACAAATCGCAATGTTTTTAGAGGCCACCAAAGAGTAGGTGGCTTCATTTGTTGTAGTACCTGGCTAACGCTTTCTTTCTCTCTCGCTTCTTTATATGTTGAACAAATATTTAGTAAATGTGTAGGATTGATGTCATCTTGGATATCTTGTTTGTTCAAATCACTCTAGGAAAACTGCCAAGTCCATAAAGAAAGCTGTTGGTGGTAGTAGCAGAAGACCCAGCGCAGCGTCTATGGTTTCGTCTAAGCCCAGGCCCGAGCCCCCTCCTCAATGTCCCCAGCCAGACCTAAACACCAAAGGGAAAGGGGTGAGAGTGAACAGCTAACAGAACAGCACTAAAATACTCTGGGAAAAAAAAAATATATATATATATATATATATATACAGTGCCTTGCGAAAGTATTCGGCCCCCTTGAACTTTGCGACCTTTTGCCACATTTCAGGCTTCAAACATAAAGATATAAAACTGTATTTTGTTGTGAAGAATCAACAACAAGTGGGACACAATCATGAAGTGGAACGACATTTATTGGATATTTCAAACTTTTTTAACAAATCAAAAACTGAAAAATTGGGCGTGCAAAATTATTCAGCCCCCTTAAGTTAATACTTTGTAGCGCCACCTTTTGCTGCGATTACAGCTGTAAGTCGCTTGGGGTATGTCTCTATCAGTTTTGCACATCGAGAGACTGAAATTTTTTCCCATTCCTCCTTGCAAAACAGCTCGAGCTCAGTGAGGTTGGATGGAGAGCATTTGTGAACAGCAGTTTTCAGTTCTTTCCACAGATTCTCGATTGGATTCATGTCTGGACTTTGACTTGGCCATTCTAACACCTGGATATGTTTATTATTGAACCATTCCATTGTAGATTTTGCTTTATGTTTTGGATCATTGTCTTGTTGGAAGGCAAATCTCCGTCCCAGTCTCAGGTCTTTTGCAGACTCCATCAGGTTTTCTTCCAGAATGGTCCTGTATTTGGCTCCATCCGTCTTCCCATCAATTTTAACCATCTTCCCTGTCCCTGCTGAAGAAAAGCAGGCCCAAACCATGATGCTGCCACCACCATGTTTGACAGTGGGGGATGGTGTGTTCAGGGTGATGAGCTGTGTTGCTTTTACGCCAAACATAACGTTTTGCATTGTTGCCAAAAAGTTCAATTTTGGTTTCATCTGACCAGAGCACCTTCTTCCACATGTTTGGTGTGTCTCCCAGGTGGCTTGTGGCAAACTTTAAACAACACTTTTCATGGATATCTTTAAGAAATGGCTTTCTTCTTGCCACTCTTCCATAAAGGCCAGATTTGTGCAATATACGACTGATTGTTGTCCTATGGACAGAGTCTCCCACCTCAGCTGTAGATCTCTGCAGTTCATCCAGAGTGATCATGGGCCTCTTTGTTACGGTGCGTGAATGAGGACCCAAAAGCGAATTAACGTAAACAGAGCTTCTTTAATAACAAAACAAAACGTAGGCTCAGATGGACCGGCAGGTTCCGACAGGACAGGACAAGGTTGCAGCAAACATGACGATAGTCTGGTTCAGGCATGAACAACACAAACAAGAATCCGACAAGGACAGGAGCAGGAACAGAGAGAGATATAGAGACCTAATCAGAGGGAAAAAGGGAACAGGTGGGAAAAGGGGTGACAAGGTAGTTAGGAGGAGACAAGGCACAGCTGGGGAAAAGAGGGGGAGAAAAGGTAACCTAACAACGACCAGCAGAGGGAGACAGGGTGAAGGGAAAGGACAGAAACAAGACACAACATGACAGTACATGACAGTACCCCCCCACTCACCGAGCGCCTCCTGGCGCACTCGAGGAGGAAACCTGGCGGCAACGGAGGAAATCATCGATCAGCGCACGGTCCAGCACGTCCCGAGAGGGAACCCAACTCCTCTCCTCAGGACCGTACCCCTCCCAATCTACTAGGTACTGATGACCACGGCCCCGAGGACGCATGTCCAAAATCCTACGGACCCTGTAGATGGGTGCGCCCTCGACAAGGATGGGGGGGGGGGGGGAAGACGAGCGGGGGCGCGAAGAACGGGCTTGATACAGGAGACATGGAAGACCGGGTGGACGCGACGAAGGTATCGCGGAAGAAGAAGTCGAACTGCGACAGGATTAATGACCTGAGAAATACGGAACGGACCAATGAACCGCGGGGTCAACTTGCGAGAAGTGGTCTTAAGGGGAAGGTTCTGAGTGGAGAGCCAAACTCTCTGACCGCGACAATATCTAGGACTCTTAGTTCTACGCTTATTAGCAGCCCTCACAGTCTGCACCCTATAACGGCAAAGTGCAGACCTGACCCTCTTCCAGGTGCGCTCGCAACGTTGGACAAAAGCCTGAGCGGAGGGGACGCTGGACTCGGCGAACTGAGATGAGAACAGCGGAGGCTGGTACCCGAGGCTACTCTGAAAAGGAGATAGCCCGGTCGCAGACGAAGGAAGCGAGTTGTGGGCGTATTCTGCCCAGGGGAGCTGTTCTGACCAAGACGCAGGGTTGCGAAAAGAAAGACTGCGTAAGATGCGACCAATAGTCTGATTGGCCCGTTCTGCTTGACCGTTAGACTGGGGGTGAAAGCCGGAAGAGAGACTGACGGAAGCCCCAATCAAACGGCAAAACTCCCTCCAAAATTGAGACGTGAATTGCGGACCTCTGTCCGAAACGACGTCTGACGGAAGGCCATGAATTCTGAAAACATTCTCGATGATGATTTGTGCCGTCTCTTTAGCAGAAGGAAGCTTAGCAAGGGGAATAAAATGAGCCGCCTTAGAGAACCTGTCGACAACCGTAAGAATAACAGTCTTCCCCGCTGACGAAGGCAGTCCGGTGACAAAATCTAAGGCGATGTGAGACCACGGTCGAGAGGGAATGGGAAGCGGCCTGAGACGGCCGGCAGGAGGAGAGTTACCGGACTTAGTCTGCGCGCAGACCGAACAAGCCGCCACGAAGCGACGCGTGTCATGCTCCCGGGTGGGCCACCAAAAGCGCTGGCGAATGGAAGCAAGCGTACCCCGAACGCCAGGGTGGCCGGCTAACTTGGCAGAGTGAGCCCACTGAAGAACGGCCAGACGAGTAGGAACGGGAACGAAAAGAAGGTTCCTGGGACAAGCGCGCGGCGACGGAGTTTGAGTGAGTGCTTGCTTTACCTGCCTCTCAATTCCCCAGACAGTCAACCCGACAACACGCCCCTCAGGGAGAATCCCCTCGGGGTCAGTGGAGGCTACTGAAGAACTGAAGAGACGAGATAAAGCATCAGGCTTGGTGTTCTTAGAGCCCGGACGATAAGAAATCACGAACTCGAAACGAGCGAAAAACAGCGCCCAGCGCGCCTGACGCGCATTAAGTCGTTTGGCAGAACGGATGTACTCAAGGTTCCTATGGTCAGTCCAAACGACAAAAGGAACGGTCGCCCCCTCCAACCACTGTCGCCATTCGCCTAGGGCTAAGCGGATGGCGAGCAGTTCGCGGTTTCCCACATCATAGTTACGTTCCGACGGCGACAGGCGATGAGAAAAATACGCGCAAGGGTGGACCTTGTCATCAGAGAAGGAGCGCTGAGAAAGAATGGCTCCCACGCCCACCTCTGACGCGTCAACCTCGACAATGAACTGTCTAGAGACGTCAGGTGTAACAAGGATAGGTGCGGATGTAAAACGATTCTTGAGGAGATCAAAAGCTCCCTGGGCGGAAACGGACCACTTAAAGCACGTCTTGACAGAAGTAAGGGCTGTGAGAGGAGCTGCCACCTGACCGAAATTACGGATGAAACGACGATGGAAGTTCGCAAAGCCGAGAAAGCGCTGCAGCTCGACGCGTGACTTAGGGACGGGCCAATCAATGACAGCTTGGACCTTAGCGGGATCCATCTTAATGCCTTCAGCGGAAATAACAGAACCGAGAAATGTGACGGAGGAGGCATGAAAAGAGCACTTCTCAGCCTTCACAAAAAGACAATTCTCTAAAAGGCGCTGGAGGACACGTCGAACGTGCTGAACATGAATCTGGAGTGACGGTGAAAAAATCAGGATATCGTCAAGGTAAACGAAAACAAAGATGTTCAGCATGTCTCTCAGGACATCATTGACTAATGCCTGAAAGACAGCTGGAGCGTTAGCGAGGCCGAAAGGAAGAACCCGGTATTCAAAGTGCCCTAACGGAGTGTTAAACGCCGTCTTCCACTCGTCCCCCTCCCTGATGCGCACGAGATGGTAAGCGTTACGAAGGTCCAACTTAGTGAAAAACCTGGCTCCCTGCAGGATCTCGAAGGCTGAAGACATAAGAGGAAGCGGATAACGATTCTTCACTGTTATGTCATTCAGCCCTCGATAATCTATGCAGGGGCGCAGGGACCCGTCCTTCTTCTTAACAAAAAAAAAACCCGCTCCGGCGGGAGAGGAGGAGGGGACTATGGTACCGGCGGCAAGAGCTACAGACAAATAATCTTCGAGAGCCTTACGTTCGGGAGCCGACAGAGAGTATAGTCTACCCCGGGGGGGAGTGGTTCCCGGAAGGAGATCAATACTACAATCATACGACCGGTGTGGAGGAAGAGAGGTGGCCCTGGACCGACTGAACACCGTGCGCAGATCGTGATATTCCTCCGGCACCCCTGTCAAATCACCAGGCTCCTCCTGTGAAGAAGAGACAGAGGAAACAGGAGGGATAGCAGACATTAAACATTTCACATGACAAGAGACGTTCCAGGAGAGGATAGAATTACTAGACCAATTAATGGAAGGATTATGACAAACTAGCCAGGGATGGCCCAAAACAACAGGTGTAAAAGGTGAACGAAAAATTAAAAAAGAAATGGTTTCGCTATGATTACCAGAAACAGTGAGGGTTAAAGGTAGCGTCTCACGCTGAATCCTGGGGAGAGGACTACCATCCAGGGCGAACAAGGCCGTGGACTCCCTTAACTGTCTGAGAGGAATGTCATGTTCCCGAGCCCAGGTCTCGTCCATAAAACAGCCCTCCGCCCCAGAGTCTATTAAGGCACTGCAGGAAGCTGACGAACCGGTCCAGCGTAGATGGACCGACAAGGTAGTGCAGGATCTTGAAGGAGAGACAGGAGTAGTAGCGCTCACCAGTAGCCCTCCGCTTACTGATGAGCTCTGGCTTTTACTGGACATGAAGTGACAAAATGACCAGCAGAACCGCAATAGAGACAGAGGCGGTTGGTGATTCTCCGTTCCCTCTCCTTAGTCGAGATGCGGATACCTCCCAGCTGCATAGGCTCAGCACCCGAGCCGGCAGAGGAAGATGGTAGTGATGCGGAGAGGGGGGCAACGGAGAACGCGAGCTCCTTTCCACGAGCTCGGTGACGAAGATCAACCCGTCGCTCAATGCGAATAGCGAGTTCAATCAAGGAATCCACGCTGGAAGGAACCTCCCGGGAGAGAATCTCATCCTTTACCTCTGCGCGGAGACCCTCCAGAAAACGAGCGAGCAAAGCCGGCTCGTTCCAGCCACTGGAGGCAGCAAGAGTGCGAAACTCAATAGAGTAGTCTGTTATGGATCGATTACCCTGACATAGGGAAGACAGGGCCCTGGAAGCCTCCTCCCCAAAAACAGATCGATCAAAAACCCGTATCATCTCCTCCTTAAAGTCCTGATACTGGTTAGTACACTCAGCCCTTGCCTCCCAGATTGCCGTGCCCCACTCACGAGCCCGTCCAGTAAGGAGAGATATGACGTAGGCGACACGAGCAGTGCTCCTGGAGTAAGTGTTGGGCTGGAGAGAAAACACAATATCACACTGGGTGAGGAACGAGCGGCATTCAGTGGGCTCCCCAGAGTAACACGGCGGGTTATTGATTCTGGGCTCCGGAGATTCGAAAGCCCTGGAAGTGGCCGGTGGATCGAGGCGGAGATGGTGAACCTGTTCTGTGAGGTTGGAGACTTGGGTGGCCAGGGTCTCAACGGCATGCCGAGCAGCAGACAATTCCTGCTTGTGTCTGCCTAGCATCGCTCCCTGGATCTCGACGGCTGAGTGGAGAGGATCCGAAGTCGCTGGGTCCATTCTTGGTCGGATTCTTCTGTTACGGTGCGTGAATGAGGACCCAAAAGCGAATTAACGTAAACAGAGCTTCTTTAATAACAAAACAAAACGTAGGCTCAGATGGACCGGCAGGTTCCGACAGGACAGGACAAGGTTGCAGCAAACATGACGATAGTCTGGTTCAGGCATGAACAACACAAACAAGAATCCGACAAGGACAGGAGCAGGAACAGAGAGAGATATAGAGACCTAATCAGAGGGAAAAAGGGAACAGGTGGGAAAAGGGGTGACAAGGTAGTTAGGAGGAGACAAGGCACAGCTGGGGAAAAGAGGGGGAGAAAAGGTAACCTAACAACGACCAGCAGAGGGAGACAGGGTGAAGGGAAAGGACAGAAACAAGACACAACATGACAGTACATGACACTCTTGGCTGCATCTCTGATCAGTCTTCTCCTTGTATGAGCTGAAAGTTTAGAGGGACGGCCAGGTCTTGGTAGATTTGCAGTGGTCTGATACTCCTTCCATTTCAATATTATCGCTTGCACAGTGCTCCTTGGGATGTTTAAAGCTTGGGAAATCTTTTTGTATCCAAATCCGGCATTAAACTTCTTCACAACAGTATCTCAAACCTGCCTGGTGTGTTCCTTATTCTTCATGATGCTCTCTGCGCTTTTAACGGACCTCTGAGACTATCACAGTGCAGGTGCATTTATACGGAGACTTGATTACACACAGGTGGATTGTATTTATCATCATTAGTCATTTAGGTCAACATTGGATCATTCAGAGATCCTCACTGAACTTCTGGAGAGAGTTTGCTGCACTGAAAGTAAAGGGGCTGAATAATTTTGCACGCCCAATTTTTCAGTTTTTGATTTGTTAAAAAAGTTTGAAATATCCAATAAATGTCGTTCCACTTCATGATTGTGTCCCACTTGTTGTTGATTCTTCACAAAAAAATACAGTTTTATATCTTTATGTTTGAAGCCTGAAATGTGGCAAAAGGTCGCAAAGTTCAAGGGGGCCGAATACTTTCGCAAGGCACTGTATATATATATATATATATATATATATATATATATATATATATATATATAAATTACAGACGCCTACATGCTTTGTAAGTAGGAAAACCTGCAAAATCGGCATTGTATCAAATACTTGTTCTCCCCACTTACAAAGCATGTAGACGTCTGTAATTTTTATCATATGTCATACTTCAACTGTGGGAGACGGAATCTAAAACAAAAATCCAGAAAATCACATTGTATGATTTTTAAGTAATTAATTTGCATTTTATTGCATGCAATAAGTATTTGATCACCTACCAACCAGTAAGAATTCCGGCTCTCACAGACCTGTTAGTTTTTCTTTAAGAAGCCCTCCTGTTCTCCACTCATTACCTGTATTAACTGCACCTGTTTGAACTCGTTACCTGTATAAAACATACCTGTCCACACACTCAATCAAACAGACCCCAACCTCTTCACAATGGCCAAGACCAGACAGCTGGAAATTACAGGCCTCTCTCATCTTTTTTTAAGTGGGAGAACTTGCACAGTTGGTGGCTGACTAAATACGTTTTTGTCCCACTGTATGTGTGTGTGTGTTATCATCACACAGGTGCATCTTGTGCTGTGGACAAAAAGCCACTCTAATATGTGCAGTTTTGTCACACAACACAATGCCACAGATGTCTCAAGTTTTGAGGGAGCGTGCATTTTTCATGCTGACTGCAGAAATGTCCACCAGAGCTGTTGCCAGAGAATTGAATGTTCATTTCTCTACCATAAGCCGCCTCCAATGTTGTTTTGGAGAATTTTGTAGTATGTCCAATCCGCCTCACAACCGCAGACCACGGCAGCCCAGGACCCCACATCCAGCTTCTTCACCTGCAGGATTGACTGAGACTAGCAACACAGACATCTGATGAAACTGAGGAATATTTCTGTCTGTAATAAAGCCATTTTGTGGGGAAATACTCTTTCTGATTGGCTGGGCCTGGCTCCCCAGTGGATGGGCCTATGCCCTCGAAGGCCCACCCATGGCTGCACCCCTGCCCAGTCATGTGAAATCCATAGATTAGGGCCTAATGACTTTATTTCAATTGACTGATTTCCTTATATGAACTGTAACTCATTAAAATTGTTGTATGTTGTGGTTATATTTTTGTTTGAGAGAGAGAGACAGTGAGAGATACAGGCCATAAAGTAAAAAATATGCTCATCAAGTTGCACAAGTGTCTTAATTGTTTTCATTGTGGTGTGTTTGTTCTATTTCTGTTCTCATTCATAGGAGATGAACTCACAAAGGCGTAATGGATACAATGGAATCATAAAAGACGCCCCACCCAAGACATATCTAACACCCAAATTCCCTGCATCAGACATTCTCAACACCACTGGTGCATCCTTAGCAACCATCAGTAACATTGACATTGATATCCAGCCACAGGAAGAGGAGAGAAGGGCCCAGAGAGGGGATCCCTCCCACCCTCGGCCTGCCCCTCGCAGGGTGCTATCAGGTGTCAGTTGTAGGGTAGAGGAGAGGAGGACCGCCAATGGACCTCTAATGCAGTGCGCTTTGAATCACAGAGACGGAGTCAGAACCTCTGTAGAGAAAACTGTGAACATGGACGATAAGGATGACACAACAGAGCTACTCAAAGATGTGGTCATTGAGAGCCCTGCACCTGAACAGACCGTAAGTCTGAATGTTTCCACCAGCTTGCCTGAATCAAGGTCTGCAGGGGAATTCAAAGTGGAATCCACTGGACAGACTTTTGAAGTAAATATCGATAACAAAGATGACACCATGAATCTTCTGAAGGAGGATCCCACACAAAAACATCCTGCAGATGTCAGAGTAAGTATGTGCGCTGTGCTACACACAGTGCACATACATTAGTAAATTCTGTGAATGAGTTGTAGTTGTAAGCCTCTGTGTTATTGTCTTGTCTTTAAAGGAGAGCTTGGAATCCACAGAAAAGCTCCTAGAGACCCTTCCTCCTGTTATAACACTGGTAAGAACCAGTTTGTTCTCATATTGTGGGAATTTGTTTATTCTGTAGGCTACCACACTCCATATAGCACATCCTTTAGAGGTCATTGATGCTAGTTATGTTTTATCTGTGTATGTAGGAACCCTGTCACATGGAGCACCTCTCTCCAGTCCCAGAGCAGGACACGCTCCCTCTGTGTACGCCTTCCTCCTCTGAGCCATTTGTCTCCCGGCAATGCAGGCAGAAGGACAGGAGGTGGATACAGAGTGATCCGGACAAGGTGAGGACAGTGACTGGGGGACTTTATCATGGCTTTGAGCTGTCAAAGTGCTTTGGAATCTAAAGGCTCTTCAACCTTTGCTTGTTCTTTCCCAGTGTAAAGTGACAGGTCCTAGACCTCTACCGCCTCCTCCTGTTGATGCAATGGTAGTGGAGGAGAAGAAGAGGAGCAGGGCAAACACAGAGAAGAAGAGGGCTACCACAACAAACTCTTCCACAACCATTAACTCCTCAAAGGACAGCAACATTCCACTGACACAAGTGAGGTCAATGCACTAAACAGCTACTGCTCAAACATAGGGTTGAGGTCTTGGAATATACACTGAGTGTACAGAACATTAAGGACACCTCTTTCCATCACATAAACTGACCAGGTGAAAGCTATGATCCTGTTAAATCCACTTCAATCAGCGTAGGTGAAGGGGAGGAGACCGGTTAAAGAATGATTTTTTTAAAGCCTTGAAACCGTTGAGGCATGGATTGTGCATGTGTGCCATTTGAGGGTGAATGGGCAAGACAAAATATTTAAGTGCCTTTGAATGGGGTATGGTAGTAGGTTCCAGGCGCACCTGTTTGTGTCGAGAACTGCAAAAAAAAAAGTTTTCACCGTGTATCAAGAATGGTCCACCACCCAGAAGACATCCAGCCAACTTGATACAACTGTGGGAGGCATTGGAGTCATGGGCCAGCATCACTATGGAACGCTTTTAACACCTTGTAGAGTCCATGCTCCCGACTAATTGAGGCTGTTCTGAGGGTAAAAGGGAGGGGTGCAACTCAATATTATGAAGGTGTTCCTAATGTTTGGTATACTCAGTGTATACTGCTAATTGTATATTGTCAATTATATTTCCTTTTTGTTGAAATAAAGTTGTTCCAACTTTACAATAAGTTTAATGCCCATGTATTTAGATGGTAATTACATAGGCAGGTAAAGTTTAATATCTCTACTGCTTCCAGGAGCGTCCTCTTTCAGCCAGGGAGAGGAGAAGACTGAGGCAGTCCCAGGAGAACCCAAGCCAACCAGGTTCACTCCTCTGCTGTGTTCTCAATATATCGTATGACCATAGGACCAGACAGAATTGGCAAGGGCCATTTTGTCATATTAAACAATAAAGCGGTAGCTATGCTTTGTATTGCTCACTGTAGTATTCTTCTTTCCTGCGGTTGTCAATACAGTAAGAAGGGCGTCGAATGAGGTTGCCTCGTTACATAATAAGCAGCCAGAGTTCCAGAACCCCACTGTCACTCTCTCTGTATCTGACATGGGCAAGGAAACAAACAAGGTAACTAACTATAGGTTGATCTCCATTGTCTTACTGTTACAGTAAATTAAATCAGTGTATAATTGGCTTCAGTCTATGACAGTGGTGTATTCTTCTCTAGCAGGACAGGTTGCTGGGGCGACCGTCTGACGACGATGAATACAGCTCCTCCACCAGCTCAACTGATCACTCTGAGAGGGACTGCAAAGAGGGGTAAAAACAACTTGTTCTGGCTCTTTGGGACCAGTGCCACCCCCCCACCCAATAAGCACAAAGCCCTTTAAGTGTTGCTGGTGATATGCGCATTTAAATCTGACACATTTTTTTTTTATTGCAGAAAGAGTGAATCCAGTGATTTGCAGGACCTGGTTCAGAGGATGGCCCATACATTGCGAATGGATGGCAGAGATGCTGTTAGTGAACTGGATGGTGGTGGTAGATCTGGCTCTACTCCACTGGCTGAGTTTAAGTTGAACAGGAAGTACAGGGACACACTGGTGCTGCATGGGAAAGCTAGAGAGGAGCAGGAGTTCCACTTCAGTGAATTACCCAACGGTCAGTCTCAGCCAAAACAGTCTCCCTGAGCATCCTTAGCAGAATCAATGTGTGTTTCAATGCAATATTGCCCTGGTGACTGGTTTATCACTGAGAAATCAATTTATTTCTTGTTTTGAAGTGGATTCAAAACAAAAATTGTATTCAACTCTCCTCTTAAAAGGCACCACATCTGGACCGGCGAAGGTCCGCAGAGCCATTGAGCACCTGAGAACAGATGTGGTGAAGGGACTGGGGGTGAAGCTGTTGGACAGAGTCCTGGACATAATGGAGGACGATGACGAGGACAAACGAGAGGTTAAGATTCAAAATGACATCCATGATCGTGCTTCCAGCTAGACATGGCTGTAATCTCAGTTTTATTCTTTCTCCACACACAGCGGTGTCTTCGGGAGCAGATGGGAGAGGACAAGTACCAGTCATATGCGCTGATGGTGCGGCAGCTAAAGTTCTTTGAGGATGTTTCGTTCAAGGGTTAAGTTCAGCTAATGAACAATGCAATACTTTTGTATAGACAATCGCATCTCCATATTCTATGTATAAATTAATGTAGACTATTTTAAAACCTCACTTTAAATATAAATACATAATCTAATTTTCCATTAAGGTTACAATATGCAATGAGTCTTCTGTTACCGTTTTTCTACCTGTCAGGTAGATTGATTATTGTAATGAAATATTTATAATGCAAACTAGTGCAATAATAAATGTACCTATAAACACATAGGAAATTCTTAATTTCCTGATTGTATATAAGTTGCAGGATGTAGAAGTACTGTATTGTAGATATTTCCATCCCCTTTGTTTGACTTTATAAAATCATTTAAAGTTCTTTATTTATCCTTACATTACATAGATTCTTATATCCACATTATTAAACCGTTGGGATGATAACATGAGTGCAGTCTACAAAGTATCCACAGTAGCAAATCTGTTTATTGTACATTGACATTCCACCACTGTTTGGCATAATACCCTGTAACAAAGGGTTCCTTTAAACAAGGATTTATTGTACAGACATAGGGTTATTTTCAGTCACAAAACGTGTCTTGGGCAAACTGGTACAAACAGTCATGATCTACTTGTGCTTCTTCTTCTTCAGATTCTCCTGAGGCTTTTGAAGGGTTTCTCCTGTAGTCTCTGGTAGGGCTGGCTGCCAGGAGAGGGGGTTCTGTCTGTACATGGGCCAGGGGGGCAGGGTCAGCTGAGAAGGGGAGAGGCGAGGAGACATGGGATAAGGGCGAGATGTTGATGAGAAGAGGGTTAGTCCCGTAAAATGTTTTACATTGCAGATGAGAATGTAATGACTACAGAGTATACATTTTGAATAAACCTGAGTCAAGGTGGGTCTGTGGGTGCACTCTTTGCACAGGTGCAACATTTTCTGCTTGGCACAACATCAAGTACACATATTCAGGGACAATGGAATGAAACTTAACTCACCAAACAAGACACAGCAAAACCTCCTAACACTATGTACACAGTCCACCCAAACTGTTCAATGATGAGGCCATAAGCGAATCCGATCACCTGGAGGGTAATGCAAGGGGTTAGCCTAATAATGGACTAAAGGAGCCTAATGTTACACCTTCCATTCCAAGATATTACATGTTCTGTTTAAAGACTAACTGGCTTTGGAAGCCAAAACAGCCAAATACATATAAACGTGAATCGATTGTCAATTTGGTTCTAGAAACATAAATCCCTCTACTTTCAAATCATTTTAAAAAATGGAGGATACACACTTACTCTACACTGTTTTAACACAGCTGCAGCCGACAGTATTTTTTTGTGACGTTCATCTTCCATTACAAACAGGTGTTCAGAGACAGATGGCTAATTAGTACAGGTAGTTCACTCTGTCTTAGATAAACTCGAATGGAAATGCAACCTGGTCTCAGAGCATTTCGTATTATTCTGTATGTAAATCTGAGAACCCAATTGAGATTTATATGTTACATTTCGTATGGTGTGTATTAATTTGTGGATCTCCATCAGTATTCATATGTTAAGAATTTGCAAAAAGTACAATGTTACAAATTTGTAAGAACTTGTTACAAATTCTAGCTAGGTGGCTAACGTTAGCTAGGTGTTGGTTTTAAGGTTAAGTTTATGAGTTAGGTTAAAGGGATAGTGTTAGCTAACATGCTAAGTAGTTGTAAATTAGCTAAAAAGTAGTAAGAAAACCGAACAAAAATATTAACGCAACATGTAAAGTGCCGGTGTCATGAGCTGAAATAAAAGATCCCAGAAATGTTCCATACGCACAAAAAGCATCTCTCAAATGTTTTTGTTTACATCCCTGTTAGTGAGCATTTAATCCTTTGCCAAGATAATCCATCCACCTTACAGGTGTAGCATATTGAGAAGCTGATTAAACAGCATGATCATTACACAGGTGCACCTTGTACTGGGGACAATAAAAGGCCATCCTAAAATGTGCAGACAACGCCACAGATGTCTCAAGTTGAGGAAGCATGCAATTGGCATGCTGACGGCAGGAATGTCCACCCGACCTGTTGCCATACAATTTTATGTTAATTTCTCTACCATTATGTTTTAGAGACGTCCAATCGGCCTCACAACCACAGACCTTGTGTAACCATGCCAGGCTAGGACCTCCACATCCGGCTTCTTTACCTACGGGATCGTCTGAGACCAGCTACCCGGACAGCTGATGAAAATGACAACTATTTCTGTCTGTAATAAAACCCTTTCGTGGGGAAAAACTCATTCTGATTGGCTGGGCCTGGTTCCTAAGTGGGTGGGCCTACATGTCATGTGAAATCTATTGATTAGCGCCTTATTCATTTATTTAAATTGACTGATTTCCTTAAGAAATGTAACTCAGTAAAATCGTTAACTGTTGTTTATTTTTCTTCAGTATAGTTGAAAAGTAGCTAATTAGCTAAAATACTAAAGTTGTCTGATGAGATTCAACCTTTGGGTTGCTAGATGTTCACGTTATTTTTCCATAAGTAACCATCTGTCTTGTGTAACCATACCAAACGTAACATATCATACTCATGAGTGTCTCGGATTTACGTTTACTATGTTACGTCTAGTCTATGAGACCAGGATGGGAAATATGGCCATGTGGGAACCCTAAACAAATGGAACTGGGAGTCATGATCAACGGCTAGGGTTAAACCTAGTGTAAAAACAACACACTGAAAAGTACATTTTAATAGGCATGTTTGTCAGGCCACTCACCGCTGAGGCAAGTATGATTCCTTGGAAGATCTGCTCCGCCAGCTTTTGTCCTTTATAATCCTAAAACATCACCAAGCCATTTGCAAAGTTTATCATTTTTGAGGAAAGACTGGTAGATTGTTACATCACAACTGGAAAACTAATATCTGACGTGTCAATCAATAATCAAGACAGATCAAGAAGGTTCATCAAAAGTGGTGCCTTGAAGAGTAGTATTATTATAGGCTTTGTGATTGGGGATGCATTTATACATTTGGTTCGAACTCTAGGGCATGCACAATAACACAGGGGATCTATCTTGCGGTGCAATGATGTGCCATATGGGCATCTAGCTGGCTAGCATCCAAACATTGATCAATGTTTGATTCCAATAATATGACATGGATTTATGGTTGGATGAATAGTTATTTAATTATTATACTCTTAACAATGTTCAATATTATTTTTGCATCGAATTTCGGTTCGAACTAATTTATACGTTATTGCTCCCTAGCTAGCTTACTGCAACTGCTTGAAATTGTAGCAAACGTTAGCTAGCCTTTGATTAATCTACTCATTATTTTTTATTTGTAGCTATTTGCAACAGTCTTTGAATTCAGTAATAGTTCAAATTCTTACCATGTGTGTTGGAATGGAGTTAAATATTGACAACATCTTTCTACGTCCGATAGCTAATCAGTTTAAAGTAAAACTGCATACAATTTGTCTGGTTAGACTTCCGGTTTCAAAAAGCATACGTAGTATTTCGAAGGACTGTTGATGCATTCAAGCCAACGGCCGTATTAGAGAGCATCAACATGACCGCAGGCGACTGCCGATTGACTGATCTAAAACTCAACTTGCATGATAAATAATTACTAATTGTTATTTGTAGATCAGTCAGTCAGTCACAATTTAACCATGATACATTGCTGTTTTGAGCCATAGACTGTAAAAGGAAAGGGGAAAGTATTCGATCAAGTGACACCATTCAAATCTAAATCCAATTTTATTTGTCACAAGCGCTGAGTACAACTGGTGAATACTTTACATTAACATGCTTGCTTACTACCCCTTCCCAACAATGCAGAGTTTTAAAATAAAATACTAAGATAAGGAATAAAATAAAATACACAAGAATAGAGCTACAGTGCATTCAGAAAGTATTCAGACCCCTTGACTTTTTCCACATTTTGTTACTTTACAGCCTTATTGTAAAATTGATTCAATTTGGGTTTTTTTCTCATCAATCTACACACACAATACCCCATAATAACGAACCAAAAACAGGATTTTAGAAATGTTTGCATATTTATTAAAAATACAAAAACAGAAATATCACATTTACATAAGTATTCAGACCATTTACTCAGTACTTTGTTAAAACATCTTTGGCAGCGATTACAGCCTCGAGTCTTCTTGGGTATGATGCTACAAGATTGGATCACCTGTATTTGGGGAGTTTCTTCCATTCTTCGCTGCAGATCATCTCAAGCTCTGTCAGGTTGGATGGGGAGTGTTGCTGCACAGCTATTGTCAGGTCTTGTCTTGTTTTGCACGCTTTGTACAATTGAATACATGCTCTCAGGGTAAGTAACCATTTATACTGTACCAACTGAATCAACATAACAGACTCTGAAACAAGGATTCAGCATACTGTTACTTTTAGAACAAAGGTTTCTCAGAAACTCAACTTTCACTTTAGCAATGACATCTTAACATTTCAAACAAATACAATACCAAAGCACTTCAAGTCAACTTTTCAATAACAAGTTTACAGTCTGGAACTCTTTTAGGGCAGTGATCTGCATACACCCTTTGACATTTCACAGGTCTAGGACAGCTCTGGGCTTGACCTCTCTTCCTGACCTTGTGTGATATGATGCTGAGCATGCTTCTGTGTCAGTCAACAGTTCTTGTGGTGTTGCAGGTAAGAATGGTGTATGTTGTGCTGTGTTTGTGTTTTAGTCCATCACATTCTCTTTCAGGGGAACAGTTAATCTTGTCAGTGTATTGTTCTTTTGTGTTCAGTAGGTGACGACGATTGCGGCGGTACACTGCTCCTTCTGCAGTGAGGACGCGATATGAACATTCAGTGTCAGCTGGCTGTATGACGACTGCTGGCTTTCAGTGGCCATGCTCCTGGATTGTAACTGACTCTCTGTCGTTCAGTGGTGGCAGTGGTCTCGCTGACCTGTCGCAGTATCGCTTTTGTTGTTGATGTCTCTGTGCACGTTTTTCATGCATTTCCTTTTAGCTGACGACCTCAGGTTGCAGCTGCTGGTTGGTGCTGGGAAGGATTGAGCGAAGACTGCGGCTCATCAACAGCTGCGCTGGTGATTTGAAGTTGTCAACTGGAGTGTTGTGGTATTCAAGGAGACTGAGGTAGGGGTCTCTCTTGTCTGCTTTTGCGTTGTCCATGAGTGATTTGGCAATCTGCACAGATTTTTCAGAAAGCCATTACATTCAGGGTAATGTGGGCTTGTGGTGACGTGTGAACTCCCATGCTTTTGTGAAGGATTCAAACTCATTTGATTTGTAAGAGGGGCCATTGTCAGATATTAAAGTCTCTACAATGCCATTCCTGGCAAAGATTGCATTCAGCTTGTGTATCACAGCTGCAGATGTGTTGCTGTGAAGCTTGTCGAGTTTGAATTATCTGCTGTAGTAGTCCACTGTTACGTTGTAGTCCTTGTTGTCCTGGGTGAACAGATCGGTTGCCATGACCTGCCAGGGATCTGTCTGGGTTACAGTAAGGTAACATTAGCTCTTTGGTGTTTGAGGGGCGTCGTTCAAGACAGGCAAGATTTTACCAGCAATGTCCACTATTTGTTTGCACATTGTAGGCCAAAATAAAACGTCCAGTGCTCTCTGTTTGCACTTTTCCATGCCCATGTGTCCAGCATGGATCTTTGTCAAAATCTCTTCTCTGAAACTGGCAGAAATTATGATTTTCTCTCCTTTGAAAATTATTCAGTTGATATGTGATAGTTCATCACAATGGTTCCAGAACTCTGAGACACTCGAAGGGGATTTTCTCCTCTCCTCAGGCCATCCATCCTGTATGACTTTCCTCAGCTGTGTGAGTTGTGAGTCCTTTTCTGTTTCTGCTCGGCTCCCCTTCAGTTTCATGTCACTAACTGGTAAGCTGTTGTACACAGTGTGCACTTGAATGTCTGAGGCTGCTGTCCTTGTAGGTAAGAAACTTCCTGGAGAGTGTGTCTGCGACAGGGATGTCTTTGCCTGGACGGTGAGTGATTGTGAAGTTGTATTTTTGTAGTTGAAGGATCTGTAGCCTTGGAGAGGCTGCGGCTAGTGGATTCCTCATGATTGACTCGCAAGGCTTGTGGTTGGATTCCACAATGACTTGTCGTCTATATGTAAAGATGGAAACGCTTACATCCAAACAGAATGGCGTACAGCTGCTTTTCGATTTGAGCGTTGTTGATTTCACGGTCTGTGAAAGATTTGGAAGCGTAGCCGATGGGCTTTCCTTCTTGCAGTAGTACTGCACCTAGTCCATTCTTCGACGCATCCACTTGGAGTCTGAGCTCTTTGTTGGGGTCATAGTAGGCAAGGACTGGTCCTGGTTCTCTCGTGATCAAGTATTTCAGTCTCTGGAAAGCAATGTTGTGTTGCTTGTCCCAGAGGAACTCACTGGACTGCTTTAGCAGCTGACGCAGAGGTGCATTAGCATTGGAGAGGTTGCGAACTTGGTTAAGTAGTTGACCATGCCAAGCACTGTTTCCAGCTCTGCAGGGTTCTTTGGTGGATCCATTTATTTTATGGCTGAGATCTTCTGTGGATCTGGCTTGATTCCATTCGCTGTGAGAAGATGTCCGAAGTAGCTGACCTCTGTAGCGCCGACTGTGCTCTTCTCGGGGTTGAGCCGAATTCCTCTCTCGCGGGACCTTTGCAGCATCGCACAGAGGTTTCTGTCGTGTTACTCCTTGGTTTGACCATACACAAGGATGTCATCCACAATTGACACAACTCTGTCGAGGCCTTCGTACACTTCGTCGATCTTTCACTGAAACTCGTCTTGGACTGTGGCAATCCCAAAAGGCAGGCAACAAGACCTGTAGCGTCAAAACAGTGTGTTGAACATTGTGAGCTTAGATGACTCTTCTGTGAGCTTGATAGCCCAGTAGCTTGCCCTGGCTTTCATGACACTGAAGTAGCGTGCTCCTGCTAGCTTGTGTGTGATGCCATTTAGCTTTGTTAAAGGGTAAAAGGGGGGTTTGATAGCCTTGTTCAAGTCTCTTGGGTCAAGACATACTCTAAGCTTGCCTGTGCGTGGTTTCTCCACCACCACTAACACGTTTACCCAATCTGTCGGTTCTGTAACCTTGGTGACTATGTCAGATTGCTCCATGGAATCCAACTCTTTCTTCAGACGGGCACGGAGAGCAAGGGGAATCTTTCTCGTGGGTAGACCACAGGGTCTTGTCTGGGACAAGGTGAATGGTACATTCTCCTGGGAATAATCCTATTCCTGTAAAAACATCAGCAAACTCCTCCATTATATATTCTGTCTCTACTGGTGCTGTCACTGATAAAACTAGCTTGATGTCTGTCACGGTCGTCCTCCTCTTCATCTGAAGAGGAGAGGCGAGATGGATCGGAAGACCAAAATGCGGCGTGGTAAGTGTCCATGGTAAATCTTTAATCAAGAAAGACTGAACACTATACAAACGAGTAACAAAAACAATAAACCAAATTCGACCGTGAAGCTACAAAATGAGACCTGTGCTGAAACAAGCCATCAACATAGACAATCACCCACAAACAAACAGTGCAACCCAGGCTACCTAAGTATGATTCTCAATCAGAGACAACTAATGACACCTGCCTCTGATTGAGAACCATACTAGGCCGAAAACATAGAAATGCCCCAAAACATAGAAAAACAAACAGACTGCCCACCCAACTCACGCCCTGACCATCCCAAATAAATACAAAACAACGGAAATCAAGGTCAGAACGTGACAATGAGGTCCATGTCTAAACATGCTTTAAGACCTAGCACTGCAGGTGCTCAAGTGTCAACAATGTAAAAGTCCAACATCATGTCACTTCCCTTATATTTGCATTTGAAAGTGCATGTGTCTTTTACTGCGAGCTGTTTACCATCATAACCAGTCAGTCTGTACGTGATGGGCTGTAGCTCGCACTCAGATGTCAAGCTGCAGTACTTATTCAGAGGAATAATGTTTACTTGCACACCAGTGTCTAGTTTGAACTTTAGCTCTGTGCCTTGTTTTCCTATCTCAATGTCAGCAAAGGGACTGTCTCTGATATTTGATTTTTCTGTCACTGAATCAATAAACAGTTCATCAGTATTTGATTCTTTGATTGACATTTCATCTTCACTCACTGAGTGTACTATTTTTCCACGGTAAGCTCTGCACACTTTTACAAAGTGATTCCATTTCCACATTTAGTACACTGTTTGCCTTTAGCTGGGCAATTTCACTGTTCATGCACTTTGTATCCTCAATATCCACATGTTTTGGGGAGTTTTGCGTCAATGTTGCTCTGTTTTTGAGTTCTGTCTCTCGTTCTGAAGCACGCTCTCTGGGCACTAGAGGTGTGCTTTGATGTCTACCTGACTGTGTGGACTGCTTGTTCACGTGATGTGCTCGTGCTTTCGCCCGAAATGGTTTTCATCTAAACCTGTGCTAGCTCGTGAGATATGGCTATGTCGATAGCTTTGTCCAGCGTTAGCTCAGACCCAACATTCAAAAGTTTCTCTCTCACTCTCTCACTCGTGTATTCCAAATACAATACGGTCCCTGACCATATCATCCTTGTTTGCATAATCACAGTCTTTCACAAGCAGATGCAGCTCAGTCACAAACTGTTCAAACGATTCGCTAGCTCCCTATACTTTCTCATGGAATTTGTACCTAATGAAATTCCTATTGGTCTTCGGCACAACATATGCTTCAAAACGATCATAGTATGTTTTCAGTACCTTTGATTCAGCCTCGGTAAGTGTCGATGTGTTGTAAATATCTCTCCCTTTTTCACCGATCCAGAGGAGCAGGTAGTTGCACTTTTCCTCTTCTCCTGTTTCCTTCAGAGGACCCGTGAACATTAGCGCCACATGCTGTTTGAACTTACACCATGCATCGGGTAGGTTTGTAGACTCTCAGTCCATTCGAGGTGAAGGAACTCCAGCAAAATCCATCTTTTAGTCCTTTTACTCTGACACCATGTCTT
The DNA here is from genome assembly GCF_057628025.1 of Oncorhynchus mykiss. Taxonomy (NCBI): domain Eukaryota; kingdom Metazoa; phylum Chordata; class Actinopteri; order Salmoniformes; family Salmonidae; genus Oncorhynchus; species Oncorhynchus mykiss. The sequence continues at coordinate 47,099,194 of NC_143028.1, forward strand.
GATTTGCACGCTTTGTACAAAATAATAAAATGCAGTACAACAGGATATTTCTAAATGTAGCTCTTTATTAGCTAGCTATAACTGGCATGTTCACGTGTCTCATACCATGATCAACTGAAGATAACCTCACCACCTGGGTGCTATTAACCAATCATAGCACAATATGATACGAAGGTAAAATGCATCCAATTACAATTCAGTAGGTTTACACATATGAATATTACAGGTCTCTCCAGAGATATTCGATCGGGTTCAAGTCCAGGCTCTTGCTGGGCCATGCAAGGACATTCAGAGACTTGTCCCTAAGCCATTGCTGCATTGTCTTGGCTGTGTGCTTAGGGTCGTTGTCCTGTTGGAAGGTGAACCTTCACCCCAGTCTGAGGTCCTGAGCACTCTGGAGCAGGTTTTCATCAAGGATCTCTCTGTACTTTGCTCCTTTCATCTTTCCCTTGATCTTGACTAGTCTCGCAGTCCCTGCCACTGAAAAACATCCCCACAGCATGATGCTGCCAACACCATGCTTCCCATAAGGATGGTGCCAAGTTTCCTGCAGGCGTGACACTTGTCATTCAGGGAAAGGAGTTCAATATTGGTTTCATCAGACCAGAAGATCTTGTCTATTGGTGCCTTTTGGCAAACTCCAAGCAGGATGTCATGTGTCTTTTACTGAGGAGTGGCTTCCATCTGGCCACTCTAGCATAAAGGCCTGATTAGTGGAGTGCTGCAGAGATGGTTGTCCTTCTGGAAGGTTCTCCCATCTCTACAGAGGAACTCTGGAGCTGTGTGAGAGTGACCATTGGGTTCTTGGTCACCTCCCTGACAAAGGCACTTCTCCCCCGATTGTTCAGTTTGGCCGCGGCCAGCTCTAGGAAGAGTCTTGGTGGTTCCAAACATCTTCTATTTAAGAATGACACCATGAGGCCACTGTGTTCTTGGGGACCTTCAATGCTGCAGAAATCTTTTGGTACCCTTCCCCAGATCTGTGCCTCGACCCAATCCTGTATCAAAACTCTATGGACAATTCCTTCGGCCTCATGGCTTGTTTTTTCCCCTGATATGCACTGTCAACTGTCAGACCTTATATAAACAGGTGTGTGCCTTTCCAAATCATGTCCAATCAATTGATTTTACCACAGGTGGACTCTCAAGGATGATCAATGGAAACATGATGCACCTGAGCTCAATTTTGAGTCTCATAGCGAAGGGTCTGAATACTTATTTAAATAAGGTATTTATGTTTACCGTGAGGTAGCAGAGAGAACAGTCTGACTTGGGGGTTTGGAGTCTTTGACCATTTTTAGGGACTTCCTCTGACACCGCCTGAATGGCAGTGAGCTCAGCCCCAGTGATATACTGGGTCGTAAGCACTAACTTCTGAAGCACCTTGCGGTCGAATGTAAAGCAGGTGCCATACCAAGCGTTGATGCAGCCAGTCAAGAGGCTCTCAATGGTGCACATGTCAACATTTTTTAAGGTATGTGGGCCCATGCCAAATCTTTTCAGCATCCTGAGGGGGAAGATAATTGAGGTGTGTTCTGCCTTTGTTGATTGTAGTCCACGATCAGCTCCTTGTCTTGCTGATATTGAGGGAGAGGTTGTTGTCCTTCCACCATACTGTTTAGTCAACAGCCTTAATGATGGTGTTGGAGTCGTCCGTGGCCACGTTGTCATGGGTGAACAGGGAGTACAGGAGAGGACTAATCACACACCCCAGAGGCAGCCCATGTTGAGGGTCAGCGTGGTGGATTGGGTCAGCGTGGTGGATACAGACGGGGTCAGGGAGAGGTTGAAAATGTCAGTGAAGACACTTGGCAGCTGGTCAGCGCATGCTCTGAGTACGCGTTCTGGTAATCCATCTGGCTCTGTGAATTTTAACCTGTTTAAATTCTTACTCATATCAGCTACGGACAGCATGATTACACAGTCAACCGGAACAACTGGTGCTCTCATGCATTGTTCGGTGTTGCTTGCCTCAAAGTGAGCACTGAAGGCATTTAGCTTATTTGGTAGGCTCCTGTCAGTGTGCAGCTGGTGACTGGGTTTCGCTTTGTAATCTGTGAGTTTTCAAGTCCTGCCACATCCGACGATCGTCAGAGCCAGCGTGTTAGGATTTTAACTTAGTCCTCTATTGATGCTTTGCCTGTTTGATGGCCCGTCGGAGGTCGTAGCAGGAGTCCTATGTAAGCATCCGGATTAGTGTCCCGCTCCTTAAAAGCGGCAGCTCTAGCCTTTAGCTCAGTGCGGATGTTGCCTGTAATCCATGGCTTCTGGTTGGGATATATACGGTCACTGTGGGGACAACATCATTGATGCACTTATTAATGAAGCCGGTGACTGATGTGGTAAACTCCGCAATGCCATCGGATGAATCCTGAAACATTCCTGTCTGTGCTAGCAAAACAGTCCTGTGGCTTAGCAACCGTTTCATCGGCCCATTTCCTTATTTAGCAAGTCACTGTTACTACAGTACTTCCTTTTTGAGTTTTTACTTGTAAGCAGGAATCAGGACAGAGTTGGGGCGGCAGGGTAGCCTACTTGTTAAGAGCGGTGGACTAGCAACCAAAAGGTTCAAATCCCCAAGCTGACAAGGTACAAATCTGTCGTTCTGCCCCTGAACAGACAGTTAACCCACTGTTCCTAGGCCGTCATTGAAAATAAGAATTTGTTCTTAACTGACTTGCCTAGTTGAATAAAGGTTTAAAAAAGAGAGCTTTTTATGCATTCCTGTGTGTGGATTTAGAGTTTTGTCTCCTTGTTGCACATGTGACATGCTGGTAGAAATTAGTTTAAACGATTTCTGTTTCCCTGCATTAGATAAGAAAAATAATAATTAAGCATTTTTTATCTATATTTATTTATTTTCTAGTATCACTGCTCTTTATTAAGCTTGACGTATCGGCCTCAAGGCTTTCAGAGTTTTTGTCAGTTATTTTTTTTAATGAACACCCATATGTAGACATAGCTCCACCCACATCCGTTCAATGCAATGAATGGGATTAGAGTCCCTGCATTAAAATCACCGGTCACTAGGAGCATTTTCTTATTTGCTTATGACCCTTAAACAGCTTGTTGACTGTGGTCTTAGTGCCAGCAATGGTTTGTCGTGGTAAATAGACACGAAAAATATATTAAACTCTAAAGAGGTATTCTAACTCAAGCGAGCAGAACGTGTGGATTTTAAAATAATCGGTTCAAAGACATACATCTGGTTTATTAGAAGCAATTATTGGTAGCATGATTGGTTTAAAAATATATATTTACACAAAGACTAACCACGAAGATCGACATTTGTCCATTCACTATAACCGGGATCCTCTTTTCTGCGAACAATGCCTGTTGTAACCTGCAGTAATGCGGTTGCCTTTAATGGGGTGGGGGGGCAGTCGTTCTCCCCTGATTGAAGCGCGAAGTTTGTGAAGCTTCACACTGTGCTTCTCGTCCGTTTATCAAGCAATCCCACTTCATATACGACATACAAATATCTAAATACTGATCAAATTCAACGTTAAACTGATGTGACAGTGAACTCCTTTGGAATGTATCATTGTTCTACGTTAGACTTCGCGATTTAAATACAGGCAAATACGTAGGCAACTATCTTTACCGGCCATTCAATGGAACGGGGTTTTCCACTAGATAGCACATATACAAAGTCAAAATTGCCTATAAAAAATCATAAAACTAAAATGAGCTTTTTGGTCTTCATTTGTGGTTATGGTTAGGCATAAGGTTAGCAATGTGGTTAAGGTTTGGGTTAGGTTTAAAATATTTTAAGAAGAGAAATGGTAGAAATGGGCGGAGTTTATGACTTTGTGGCTGTATTAACTAGCGACAACCATTCACGGGCGACAGACTTGTTGATGTTGAGTTGGCACTTTGGCTTTTGATGTGATTTTTTTTTTATGTCTGTGAGTAGGATGCATGTGTTTATATATTATTTTAAAACGAATTTGACTTGGTTTATTCATAGCAGATCCATCCCATTTCTTCATGTGCTTATTTGTGAGACGGTGGTAAATTCTCCGTTATAAATCAAAGTACTTCGTTTTCTGTATGGCTCATTATTACATATTCTGCTTCATTACTTCGTTTACTTTCTGTGCAGGTTAACAAGGAGAGCAGCAGATGACGACGCGATGTCATTACGGAGAGGTCAGTGTTGTTACATTACATACATTTGCAACAATGTGGGGTAACTAGCCCCCCCACACAGTCCATTTACTGAAGAAGAAAAAAAGCCATGTTTGGTAAAATTTGGCGTGTATGATGGTCATGCTTAGGCAAGCAAACTATGAATGGAAATAAGTGCCTGCAGTCTACACTATTTTAGTTATTTAATTAAATGTCACTTTTAGAAAAGGGACGCTTTTCCGAAGTAAATAAATCAAATGTTGAAACAAAATGTCATTGCACATCTTACTATTAACATCCTCACAGTAACAAGGTTTCCATCCAATTGGTGACACATTTTCATGCGAATATAAAAAAAAAAAATTGCTTACGTTTTCATGTACCGAGGGCCTCTCGAGTAGCACAGCAGTTTAAGGCAGTGCTGGCTGTGTTACTACAGATCCTGGTTTGATACCAGGCTGTGTCGCGACTGGGAGACCCGTGAGGAGACGCAAAATTGTCCCAGCGTCTTCCGGGTTAGGGGAGGGTTTTGCCGGCAGAGATGTCCTTGTCCCATCGTGCTCAAGCGACTCTTGTGTTGCGGGCCGGGCGCATGCACGCTGACATGGTCGCCAGGTGTATGGTGTTTCCTCCGACACATTGGTGCGGCTGGCTTCCGGGTTAAGTGTGCATTGTACGGCTTGGCAGTTTTTTTTCCGGAGGACTCACAGCTCTGGACTTTCGCCTCTCCCGAGTCCGTAAGGGAGTTGCAGCGATGAGACAAGACTGCAACTACCAATTTGGATATGGCAAAATTGGGGAGAAAAAGAGGAGTAAAAAAATAAATAAAATACTTGTCATCGCATTTTCAACTTGTCACAAACTGTTGAATTAAATAGTAATTGTGCCTACTTTGGTCTTGGTACATGCGCTCTAGCCATCATCTCTCAGATACAGTGCAGGTATGCTGTGCGGGTAAACTAGTATACATGATGAGATTATTATGGATAAGAGCGAGAATATTTTTATTTGTCAAGCGTCTAATTTTTTTTTTTTTTCACCTTTTATTTAACCAGGAAGGCTAGTTGAGAACAAGTTCTCATTTACAACTGCGACCTGGCAAAGATCAAGCAAAGCAGTTCGACACATACAACAACACAGAGTTACACATGGAATAAACAAACATACAGTCAATAATACAGTAGAAAAAGTATATATACAGTGTGCAAATGAGGTAGGATAAGGGAGGTAAGGCAAAAAAATAGGCCATGGTGGCGAAGTAATTAAGCCTTAGCTTTCCTAACTGCCTGTGTGTATTGGTTCCTATCTTCCCTGAAAGTTGCATATCACGGGGGCTTTTCGATGCTAATGCAGAACGCCACAGTTTGTTTTTGTGCTGGTCAAAGGCAGTCAGTTCTGGAGAGAACCAAGGGCTATATCTGTTCCTGGTTCTATTTTTTTTTGAATGGGGCATGCTTATTTAAGATGGTGAGGAAGGCACTTTTTAAAGAATAGCCAGGCATCCTCTACTGACGGGATGAGGTCAATATCCTTCCAGGATACCTGGGCCAGGTCGATTAGAAAGGCCTGCTCGCTGAAGTGTTTTAGGGAGCGTTTGACAGTGATGAGAGTTGGTCGTTTGACCGCAGACCCATTACGGATGCAGGCAATGAGACAGTGATTGGTTGAAAACAGCAGAGGTGTATTTTGAAGGGCAAGTTGGTTCGGAATATCTATGAAGGTGCCCGTATTTATGAATTTGGGGTTGTACCTGGTGGGTTCATTGATATGTTGTGTGAGATTGAGGGCATCAAGCTTGGCCGGGGTGTTAAGCATGTCCCAGTTTAGGTCACCTAGCAGCACGAGCTCTGAAGATAGATGGAAACCAAATGTGAATTGAATGCCCCCCAAGGCACAGCTGGGGGCAAAGGGTGGTCTATAGCAAGCGGCAACGGTGAGAGACTTGTTTCTGGAAAGGTGGATTTTTAAAAGTAGAAGCTCAAATTGTTTGGGTACAGACCTGGATAGTAAGACAGATCTCTGCAGGCTATCTCTGCAGTAGATTGCAACACCACCCCCTTTGGCAGTTCTATCTTGTTGGAAAATGTTATAGTTAGGGATGGAACTGTCAGGGTTTCTGGTGGTCTTCCTAAGCCAGGATTCAGACACGGCTAGGACATCCGGGTTGGCAGAGTGTGCTAAAGCAGTGGATAAAACAAACTTAGGGAGTAAGCTTCTAATGTTAACATGCATGAAACCAAGGCTTTTACGGTTACAGAAGTCAACAAATGAGATCACCTGGGAAGTAGGAGTGGAGCTAGGCACTGCAGGGCCTGGATTAACCTCTACATCACCAGAAGAACAGAGGAGGAGTAGGATAAGGGTACTGCTAAAGGCTATCAGAACTGGTGATCTAGAATGTTTGGAACAGAGAGTAAAAGAAGCAGGTTTCTGGCCACGATAGACTCGATTCAAGGCAAAATGTACAGTCGTGGCCAAAAGTTTTGAGAATGACACAAATATTTATTTTCACAAAGTCTGAAGAGTGATCAGATGAATTGCAATTAATTGCAAAGTCCCTCTTTGCCATGCAAATGAACTGAATTTCCCAAAAACATTCCCACTGCATTTCAGCCCTGCCACAAAAGGACTAGTGGTTCTCTTGTTAACAAAGGTGTTAGTTTTGACGAGGACAAGGCTGGAGATCACTCTGTCATGCTTATTGAGTTTGAATAACAGACTGGAAGCTTCAAAAAGAGGGTGATGCTTGGAATCATTGTTCTCCTCTGTCAACCATGGCTACCTGCAAGGAAACACGTGCCGTCATCATTACTTTGCACAATATTCTTGCTTCACAGGCAAGGATATTGCTGCCAGTAAGATTGCACCTAAATCAACCATTTATCGTATCATCAAGAACTTCAAGGAGAGGGGTTCAATTGTTGTGAAGAAGGCTTCAGGGCGCCCAAGAAAGTCCAGGAAGCGCCAGGACCGTCTCCTACAGTTGATTCAGCTGCAGGATCGGGGCACCACCAGTACAGAGCTTGCTCTGGAATGGCAGCAGGCAGGTGTGAGTGCATCTGCACGCACAATGAGGCGAAGACTTTTGGAGGATGGCCTGGTGTCAAGAAGGGCTGCAAAGAAGCCACTTCTCTCCAGGAAAAACATCAGGGACAGACTGATATTCTGCAAAAGGTACAGGGATTGGACAGCTGAGGACTGGGGTAAAGTCATTTTCTCTGATGAATCCCCTTTCTGATTGTTTGGGGCATCCGGAAAAAGCTTGTCCGGAGAAGACAAGGTGAGCACTACCATCAGTCCTGTGTCATGCCAACAGTAAAGCATCCTGAGACCATTCATGTGTGGGGTTGCTTCTCAGCCAAGGGAGTGGGCTCACGCACAATTTTGCCTAAGAACACAGCCATGAATAAAGAATGGTACCAACACATCCTCCGAGTGTAACTTCTCCCAACCATCCAGGAACAGTTTGGTGACGAACAATGCCTTTGTTCCAGCATGATGGAGCACCTTGCCATAAGTGGAACAAAGCATCGATATTTTGGGTCCATGGTCAGGAAACTCCCCAGACCTTAATCCCATTGAACTTGTGGTCAATCATCAAGAGGCGGGTGGACAAACAAAAACCCACAAATTCTGACAAACTCCAAGCATTGATTATGCAATAATGGGCTGCCATCAGTCAGGATGTGGCCCAGAAGTTAATTGACAGCATGCCAGGGTGGATTGCAGAGGTCTTGAAAAAGAAGGGGCAAGAAGCTAGCTAGCTGCGATGATCCAGGTGAAAAGGTTCAGAGCTTGCGGTAGGAATCCAGGGATATGGAGAGAAAATAGGTCCGTTATGAATCGCATTGTACAAACTGACGAGAGGTTTCTGAGCTAAAGGTTAGCTGATGACCGCTAGCGGTGGTTAGCTGACTACTAGCTAGTAGCTAGTGAGCTGGCTAGCTTCTGTTGGGGAATTCCGGTTCCGAGGTAAATAAAAAATAATTTAGAAAAAACAGATCCACACCACATTGGGTGAGGCGGGTTGCAGGAGAGTATTTTGAAGTCGAGGTTTAGAAAATATATGCAAAGAAAAATATATAAAATGATATATACATGGGACAAGACGAAGGGCAGACGTTTGACTGCTAACGCCATCTTGGATTCAAGATAATCACGTCACCCAGTGGTGTAAAACTACTTTAAAGTACTACTTAAGTCATTTTTTGGGGGATTATCTGTACTTTACTATTTATATTTTTGTCAACTTTGACTTTTACCTCACTACATTCCTAAAGAAAATAATGTATTTCTTTACTCCATACTTTTTCCCTGACACACAAAGGTGTGTTATATTTTGAAAGGAAAATGATCCAATTCACTCACTTATCAAGAGAACACCTCTTGTTATCCCTACTGTCTCTGATCTGGCGAACTCACTAAACACAAATGCTTCGTTTGTAAATTGTGTATTTTTTTTTTATTTTTTTTTACCTTTTATTTAACTAGGCAAGTTGGTTAAGAAAAAAAATAGAATTTACAATGACAGCCTACCAGGGAACAGTGGGTTAACTGCCTTGCTCAGTGGCAGAACAAATTATTTTTTACCTTGTCAGCTCGGGGATTCGATCCAGCAACCTTTCAGTTACAGGCCCAACGCTCTAACCACTAGCTAGCTACCAGCCGCCCCAAGTCAATAAAAAAGAATAGGAAAATGGTGCCTTCTGGTTTGCTTACTATAAAGGAATTTGTAATGTTTTATACTTTTACATTTGATACTTAAGTACATTTTAGCAATTCCATTTACTTGTGACACTTAAGTATATTTAAAACCAAATACTTTTAGACTTTTACTCAAGTAGTATTTTACTAGGTGACTCTTTTAAAAAAAAATTTTTTACTGGGAGTCATTTTCTATTAAGGTATCTTTACTTTTACTCAAGTTTGAGTACTTTTTCCCACCAATGATGTCACCAGAATGACAATATTTATTGAAAAGGAGCATCAAGATCACCGTGCACTTTCACCACCATGAGAAGTTCATCATAATGTATTTAATCTGTAGCCTAATAAACGGCATGGTTTCCCGAGTCATAGTGGGAGGATTACACACCATGTCATTGCATCACTCCAAGTTTACTTCGATATAATGGTTGTTACAGTATATTAATATTTGAGCATAAAGGTGTTTCCACTGCCATTTCTCGCATAATTAATTTTACAGACACAAAAAGATCCCACTGTCAAACGAACAAATGATCTGTTGGCATTTTTTTAAATTGTAAAGAAAATTACTGTTTCCATCACAGCTGTTGTGATTTTTTTTTATATGGAATGATTTTACTCTCTTAACCTGTGGATAGAAATGTGATTTGTGAGGACCCTCTTTTCATTTTCACGCCAAATCATGTCCAAGTCATCCTACAGCAGTCAAGGAAAGTGTTGGGATAATTTTTTGTGACATGTAATTCGCACAGAAGCTACTTTATGAGGGGACAAACAATTCAAGGAGCTTAAAATATATTTTTGTTTTTATTTCTATGGTGCTATAATTAGTGTTGTCAGGAAGGGGATCCGTGACTGAACTGTATGGAACACTTTTCTTCAGTAAGATGAGAACATCTAAAGAGTAAGTCCAAAGGCCAGCAGATGGCGATATTGAGTCGTTTCATCTTACTGTCCAAAAGCAATGCAAGATGAAATGACTCAATACCGCCATCCTCTGGCCTTAGGGCTGTCTCTTAAGATGTTCTCATCCTTTCTTCTCCCTGCTCTGTATTTTTCAGTAAATGTGGCCATCCTTGTGCTGCTGGCAGTAGCATTTCTGATCATCGTGCAACGGAATCTCCTGAATCTCAATGACTTCCTTAGAAGTGAGAATCCAGGTAAATGTTTCCATATCTAGTAGTGGGTGCAATTTTTAAACACTCTGTTTTCTCATACAACATTTAGGGTGCTGATGGATATGTGTAGTGTTCTGCATTGTGTGGTCTTTATACCACTGACTGCATTACAGATCACCCAGATCTAAACTGAACTGAACTGAATGTTCTTCTTACAGATGCAGTGCCAGGTATGATCCTGCCATTTGAGTCTGAGTTTTCTCCTGAGCTCAGACCAGACCTTGTGAGAACTGGGGAGAAGATCCCAGTGGTCATTACTGCTGCGGAGGAGAGACTGGGAGCTGTGGTGGCTGCCATGAACAGTGTCTACCACAACAGCAAAGCCAACATTGTGTTCAACATTGTGACCATGAATGACACTGTGGATCACCTCAAGTGAGTGATTAACATGTTACCTCTGCCATGCTGTTAATAAAAAGCACAACAGAGACTTGTTTGAGGCTGAATGATGTTAGCGTTTTTAATGCCCATTTCAATCCCCAGAGTGTGGATGACTCAGCTTAACAATGTCAAGCACAAGATCATCATATTTGAGCCCCAACTTCTCAATGGGAAGATTACCAAAAATCCTCAGAAGCTTGACTCTGTGAAACCGGTGAGGCAGACCACATCTATTATAGATGTTGATATTCATAGATAATACAGTGAGCTCCTAAAGTATTGGGACAGTGACAATTTATTTTGGCTCTGTAGTCTAGCATTTTGAATTTGAAATGATACAATGACTATGAGGTTAAGTGCAGACTCATCTTTAATTATTATTATTTTTAACTTTAGTTTATTTGGTAAATATTTTCGTAACTCTTTCTTGAACCTTATTGTTGGTTAAGGGCTTATAAGTAAGCATTTCATGGTATGTGACATGGTATGTGACAAACAGTTTTATTTAAATTTGAGGGTATTTTCATCCATTTCGGGAGAACTGTTTATTCTATTCTTATTTACAATAAAAGTTACTAAAAAATAACACAATATACATACTGCTGTTAATATTAATACTACTCGTTTGCTTTATTTGTTTTGTTTTAGTTGACCTTTGCCAGATTTTACATGCCGGCATTCATACCAGATGCAGAAAAGGCCATTTATTTGGATGATGACATCATTGTACAAGGTAGCTCTTAACTGAACATGATAATGTTTTGCACAGTAAGATTATTTCTTAACTGAAAGAGAATAAAGAATGAGAAGTAAACATGTTTGCAGGGGACATCCAAGAGCTTTTTGACACAAGCCTAAAGTCTGGTCACGCAGCTGCGTTCTCAGACGACTGTGATTCTGCATCCGCAAAGGGCATCGTTCGAGGGGCCGGGAACCAGGTACACAACACCAGCTGTAGGCAAAAAAAAAAAAGAGTGATTTAAAGCCTCTGTATAAAAACTAATGATGTGAAAGCCTATTTTTTTGTACTTTGTGTCATATATTGGCAATGATTTAATCTTCTCAAGTATGTATTCCTTTAGAACAATTACATTGGCTTCCTGGACTTTAAAAAAGAGGCCATCAAGAAGCTGGGCATGAGAGCTAACACGTGTTCCTTTAATCCCGGAGTGATCGTGGCCAACCTGACGGAGTGGAAGCGTCAGAACATCACCAACCAACTAGAACACTGGATGGAGCTCAACGCACAGTAAGTCACCTGGAGGGCCACACAGCCAGTGTCAGAATTCCCACAGCCCTCCAGAGATGAAAAAAACCTCCCACAGATTGTAGACTATTGTAAAGCACTCAGTTTGAGTTTATTTGCTTTAATTTTATTCCATTGTCAGAGAGGACCTCTACAGTAAGACCCTGGCAGAGAGTATTACCACACCTCCCCTGCTCATTGTCTTCTACAAACACCACTCCAGCATCGACCCCATGTGGCACGTCAGACACCTAGGTAAGAACTGTTATACATTTCTCGACAGACCATAGTATTTGATTAGATAGCCTTCATATCAGACTTCATATAATGTTGTAGCGAGTTTCCCCACTGAGCCAACAGCTGTTTTCACACCAATGTTTTTGCACTTGCAGTGGAGAGAGAGCACATGTGCGGGGGTAAGAGAAGTTGAGGAGGAACTGTTCAGGGGGGGGGGGTTGCTGTCTGTCTCCATGTTTCCCTAACAATGAGCTGCAGACAGCCCTGGCACACTTAGTGATGCAATGTTGTATAATAAAGTACAAACAAAGGTTGTTACAGTATCATCATTGCCCTTTCTGACTGGCAGCCTAATTTATTGGCTTGTACAGTTTATAGTCCTATAAACTAGCGAGCTGTTTGCATAGAAACTCAGTATTGCTCTATTTTCAGGGGCTACTGGTGCTGGAAACCGCTACTCTCCCCAGTTTGTGAAAGCTGCCAAACTCCTCCATTGGAACGGACATTACAAACCATGGTCCAGGACCTCTTCATTCACCGAAGTCTGGGACAAGTGGTATATTCAGGACCCCATGCGTAAATTCCATCCAGTTCGGAAACATGCAGGGGACAAGTAGACTAAAGCAGGGATGTGACCAGACGACAGCTAGTCTGCCTCTACCCGTCTGTCCTCCCAGTGACTTCTCAGGAACCCTAACGTGATGCAAGCCCATTCCAGTGATATGTCTACCGTTTACCATGCAGTGATGATGTAGATCTCAGGCAGAGACAGCGGCATGTTACAGATGTGTCATACGATACATCTCAATAGTTTAGTGGTCTGTCTTTTTTCACATCAATGCAAATGCAGCTACATAAGACTGTTGAGATGCGCCAATGGTTCTATGCTTAGCTTCATGAGACAAGATAATCATGTGCCTGTGTTCAGGAACGAGCCCTCTAACAATTTGCCAAGATTGCCTCTTTCCTTAGACTTTTACTTTGATCCTTGTTCTGACAAAATGATTCAATCTTTGTTACTGCTGGTTGTCTCGCACTTTAACTCTTTTGTATATCACTACCACAACACTAAACTTTACACAACAAATAGTTATAAACAAGCTTGAAGCCTACTATCCTTTCTCTTGATTGCATTTAGCAAAGGATGGATATAATGGTATACACAAACCACTATGGTATCAATACGTGTCGAATAGCTTATTTACATCATTGACACTTATCTAGAGTGCATACATTCTCGTACTGGTTGCCCGTGGGAATCAAAACCACACTATGCTCTACCAAGTCACATGGGACTGCTATGGTTTTTATTTTAAAGTATTCTCAACCGCTACACGCCTCCTGAAAATGTGGTGATTGCTTACAGCTGTTACAAGTCAGTCAGGGCTTATTTTTGTACAAAGGATTATTCAAATTGTCATCCTTTTGTAAAAGAAGCTTAATAAAACCAAGTCAACTACCTGGAGTCTTGGTTATGTTAACACCATTTTAACAATTACTGGAATGAAAGCACTTGGGAAATTATGGATACATTTATTTGTTTTGAGGCTATATACAATAATTCACATGGACCTGTACTCAAGGCAAACCATTTACCAACTCATTATACAGGTTACATCCACACAGAGGCCTTAAACAGTCACTTGATTCCAATAGCCTGTCATGGAAATTCTACACAGGGACAAATAAGTCAATCTTCACTGTTAATAAATAATTAAACTGGAGAGGTTCTAACAAACTTGATGCATCATCGTACACGTCTGTCAGGAACTCTCAGGGAAGTCCTGTTAGAGCTCATCCTGGTTACCGACACGTTGCATAGTTCATTGGGTTGGTTCCAGCAACATCTATCTTAACCTATAGAACATGTTATGGGTGTTCTGCCAGATGGTCCTTAGGAGAGGGTCATGTCACCTCCCCCTCATATCTTTACCAAGAACCAAGGATTATTTAAGCCACTAAAATAAGATTTTCCGTCACACAGGTTTACAGAACAGATGATGCCAGTATAGTTTAGACGTGACAAGGAAAAGACTTGAGAAACAAAAAGGACAGATGTTCATTTAAAATCTGTGTTGAAGTCATAGGTGTCATCTGTGTGGACTGAGGAGAGGTCAATGTTGACTGGGACAGGAACCTGTAACCCCACCTTGGCTTGTTTGTCTGCAAAATATAAATAATTTCTTCAGTGACATTGACAACACTTGTTTGGGAATGTAACAGGAATTAAGTGTTGCCCTGAAATACAAATGATCTTTCATTATAGATTCCAGGCAAGGTACTCCGTCTGGCTCAGCAGTGGATCAGAGTTGGATTAGAAGTCTTCACTTGAAATTCAGACTTGCGTTATTGTCCTCATTTCCACACAGACTAACTCTACATTAACTAGGCATGTAACAGGAATGAAGCTGGTTTTCTTTTTTATTGATTTACTTGTGAGTGGTGTCTTTATTTGTGGTTCATCTGTTTCCGCAGTCCCTTCCTCAGACACCTCTTTAACCCCACCAGCCTGAAATTAAGAGGAAGATATTGCAGTAGTAACTCAGCTTTGCCCTGAAAAGATATGTGGTTTAGGTGTTTACCAAAATATGCATTTGATTATTGATTACAGGCGAGGTACTCGCTCAGCAGGGGATCAGAGTTGGATTAGAAGTCTTCACTTTAAAATCAGACTTGCGTTTTTGTCCTCATTTCCATGATAGCACAGACTACTTTTATCTGATTCATCAGGTTAAAAACATAAGCTAAAAATGTTCAGCTACCTCTTTGTTTTCACAGCTACCCTCCATATCTTCCTCAGTGGGCTCTGGAGCAGGTTTGTCCTCAACAACGTCACTCAGCACTCCGGCAGTGGGGCCTTTAGACAGGAGGACAATGCTGCTGGCCTGGTTTGGGAACTTTACACCTGGGAGGAGAGTGGGTCAGTCATCATCACACAACACACTCATTACTGTAAAATTAAACTATTTAGTATTTTCTCTAATAGAATTAACATACTTCTTAGAGTCTCCTCGTTGCCTTTCCGCAACTTGTCCAAGTCCCACCCTTTCTGCATCTCTCTTACAATGTCTTCAGAGAGGTATGGGGGAAGGCTTGGCTTCTCAGGGGCTTTGCAGTGGTAACTCAGCTTTGCACTGAAAATATATAATTTATTGGTATATAAAATAAATATTCTAGTTTCCAGGCAAGGTACTCCGCCTGGCTCAGCAGTGGGATCAGAGTTGGATTAGAAGTCTTCACTTAAATTCAAGAATTGCGTTAATTATCCTCATTTCCCATGCTAGCCTGAATATAAACGGGTAACAAATTGTTACGATGACAACACTAACCCTGTCCAATCATTGAGGAAGGTAGAGGCAGCCAGTTCTGTGTTGGGGACTCCACCCTTCTGTAAAAATCCACGCTTCTTGGCAAAAAAGGATAAAAACTCCAGGGAGTTTCTAAAGTCTGGAACATTGTACTGAAGCATTACCTGAAAGACAAAGTCCATGATTACCTATCAGTATGCTCAGAAGAGCTAGGCCTTGATCTTAAACTTGGCAGTAAAATGTCCTTACACCAGTTTTATTTAACTAGGCAAGTCCGTTAAGAACAAATTCTTATTTACAATGACAGTCTACCCCAGGCCAAACCCTAACGATGCTGGGCCAATTGTGCACCGCCCTATGGGACTCCCATATCACAGCCGGTTGGGATACAGCCCGGGATTGAACCAGGGTCAGTAGTGACACCTCTAGCACTGAGATGCAGTCCCTTAGACTGCTGCGCCACTCGGGAGCCCAAGTGAGTAGCAGGGATCTCCGCCGTCTCACCTGTTGCTTGTTGCACTGTTTGAGCAGGGTCCTGACGGCCTCTAGAACAGTCTCCTGCTTATCCTCCACCTGGAGACTCCTCAGCGCCATGGCAGCTTTTGGGTTAGACTGGGCTGCCACTATCCCAGGGCTGTCAATCATTTTGACATTCTTAGATATGTGGATGTCTTGGAAGCACCTGCAAGGGTCAGACATCAGGTGTTTTAGGTGGGAAGCTTCAAATGACAGTCATGCATTGAGCAAATAGAGGAAAACAGACATAGCCAAGTGTTTGACTGTTTTGCCCTAATTGGCAAGACCCAGATGAAGTGTATGAAGCTCAGTGTTGGATTGAATATATACTCCACGGTTTTGTGAGATCTTCAACTTCATCACGCTTCATACAACTCCTCACCATCTGCGAATAAAACGGACCCCATCACTATCATGAATTATTAAAATGGTTCTGCTTCACACACCTGGTGATCCCTCTCTGGACTCCTGCATTACAGGCCCTCATCCCCTTCAGGCTGTTGATCAGACTGCTCTTCCCCACATTTGGGAACCCTGAGGGGACAGAGGAGGGAATCAGAGGTGGAAGTCATAGACTACGGGTATTTATACTGTGCAGGATAAACCCTTAAAGATTAATCATATTGTCAAGGGGTCCTGATATAGCAGCCATAACGTGCTAATTTGCGCTTGCAGTCATGATATAATTGATCAAATAAATTGAAAGAACACAAATAAGAGATCAGACATAGGGTACCCAACAGGGCACTGTGATTGCTATGTATGAGATCAGAGTTGGATTATTAGTCTTCACAGACATCAGTAGTTCACATAAATCCTCATCATTTCTCATCCACAACCCTTTAAAAACACCACTTGAGAGCCATACTAATCAAGGGAAAAGATGCTGTTCATGTTTGAGTAATGGTTAGGGGAGTAATTTACTTACCGACTAAGCCCACTTTTAGTGAGCCCTCTCTCCCTGTTGCATTTGCATAGTCCCCCAGGAGCTGGAGAAGACTGCTGCTGCCATAACAGGCCACTCCTTTGGTCTGGTCTACTACTCCGTTAAGAGTTGCAAACCTGGCCTTCTTCTCTTGCTGTTTAAATATAAACAAAAAATAAACATATAAATGAATGAATTACAAATATTCTAATAGTCTACACAGTAATGGCCCATATTCTACATTCTGCACAGGTGACTGAAGCTGGTCATCAATATGGAACCCCCCCCCCCCAAGTAGTCAGTGAAATTAAACACATTCAAATACTTGGTACTGCATTTACATACCACTGTTTTGTCCTGTTGTTGTGTGGATGCCTTGAACGCCACAGCAGGGAACTCAAGCTGAAGACACTGTAGCCACTTCTCCACATTCTCTTTAGGGACAAGATCTGAAGGATGGAAAATGTAATTTACGGTATTAAAGTTTAACTACTTTTTGAAGTTAAACTTAAAATATAATTGACATGAAAGAATGTTATCCCATAAGGTTATTACCTATTTTGTTCAACAGGAATAGTAGCTTCTTGTTTCCTTCCCCCTTCAGCACAGCTTCCTCTAGCTGTGGGCATCTGCAGCCAAGGGGATCTCTTGCATCTAGGATTTCAACGATGATGTCAGAGGCATCGATCACCTGGAGTAAATATGAGAGTAGCCTAATGAATATTGATTCACTGGGACACTCAGGTAGGGCATGTTTTCATGATAGCTTCTGTCTTGCAGAGCAACTCAGCCAGACAAGGGCTATCCTTTCCTTAACTGGGACTTAATGCCAACAGACAGGTGGATGTAATAATCTCACCTTGTTTAATTCTGAACAAAGGTGCTTCTTTGAATTCCTTGGGTCACTTTGTTTCACCATCTGTTTCACAAGGACCTCCTGTGACGGTAACTCCTATGGAGTTAAAATAGTGTTAAGTTACACGGAGGGCATGATCTTTGACGCACCCATTTTCTTTACCTTTCTAGCTTTCTTCGCTTTAGGGTCTGCATCCCTGCTGGCAGAGTTTTCCTTCTTCCTCTTCTGAGCCCGTTCTTGTTGCTTTGAAAGCTTATTTTTCTCCTTTTCTTCTTCAAGCTGGGTTGGAGAGAAGGTAAAAACAAATTAATCATAGACCTAATTATTTTGCCCCCTAAAATATTAAATTGATGAGCCCACACATGTACCTGGATGTTATCCCAAAAACAGTTAATATCCTCACCTTTGACCTCCTCTGTTCCGCTTCCCTCAGAATATCCTCTTTGAATGGTGCTTTGTTGGGAACTCCAATATCCTTTTTCACTTTTTTGCCAACTCCTTTCTTTTTTGCATCTTTTCTTAGTTTTTTGTTGTGTTCCCGGACCTAAAAACAAACAAATTAGATTAGAAATCATGGCAAGACAAAATCGCTTTCATATATACGCACATCTGTCATACAACAAGATGGCGCCGACAGAGGCAAAGCTGCCATGTATCTCCTAAGCAATTTACAAGCTTTTGCTACACCCGCAATAACATCTAAATATTTGTATGCGACCAATACAATCTGAATTTTTTTTTTTACGTTAGCAATGTATGACATCAGTTAGGAGTCGCCTTAAAGAGAGTGGTGATAGTAATGAGTGCAATTCACAATGTTTACCTTTTTCTGTATTTTGTAACGTTTGGAGCAAGACACGCGTTTACTTGCTTTCTTTAACCCTGAAAAACATTAACGAAATTCTAGCCAGGGTTGGCTTCCTAACAACCTAATGCTAGCTAGAGAGCAAACGTTATGACTGTATAGCCAGCATTGGCAGTCTAACTAAAAAACGATGTTCAAGCCAAATGTAAAGACTTTAGCTACACTTACCTGGACGCTTCATTGCAGTGCTATAGGTCTGACAATGCGATTACAAAATTCTGCTGCACGTGGAACCAGGAGCTAGCTGTCTCATCAACAGCACAAAAAAAAGTAGTTCCGGGTCACGGCATTTCCTAAATAAAAGTACCCCACGTAATACACTGTAATACAATATAGGCATATCAATTACATATAGGCTTATAAACTATTCTAGGTGCCAAAATAAAAGTGGGGTTGGTATTATTCACTATCCCACTGGGTACACACTGGCTGAATCAACGTTGTTTCCACGTCCTTTCAATGAAATTACATTGAACCAGTGTGAAAGAGACGTTGAATTGATGTCTGCCCAGTGGGTAGGGTCTGTAGAATCTCTATGTATGGTGTTATTTCATGAGGGACTGAGGTCTATATACCCAACACGTCCTACTCGATAACAGTAAACGTGCAATGCTATAATGTGATATTTGTGCAATTTGGTATCACTTTGATTGTGTTGTAAAAAGGATGTAGACTCCGCTACCATTCTATGCAACTCAGAATCATGTAGAGCTCAATTACATCAATTTCAAAATGGATTGTCTTAAAGGGGACTGTGACACATGTATACATTATATTGGTAGTGACAACAAAGTGAAATTAAACAAAAGGGTACAAACATAGAATGTAAATGAGGCTCAGGTACAAACAGTGTTGCCAACTAATTTTCAGAGTAAGTGGCTAGTGGCAGGTTGATGTGTTGCTAAATTACGTAGAATACACAATAACGTTACTCAAATTGACTGGCCATTTCTGCAAAAAATATGATTTGACATTTGTTCAGGTACAGACTCACACTCTTTTCTGTACTTCTGGCTCTACAATTTTGATTGAGACATGTTGATTGATGTTGTAAGTTCTGTTCAAGATCAAACATTCCTTACCAACTATATTCATTGGGTTTCGCTCGTCGAACATGTGCTACTGCTGCTGCCTGTGCACGAGCTGAGCGCCTGCTGCTGACGTCACTCACAATGCACCTTTGCAGCCAGGCACGTGTGTTGTGACTGACAGAAAAAAATATGTTTTTGTGTCATTTAGAGAGAAAATGCGTGCATTTTAGCGTTTGAGTCAATTTTAAAAAGTTGCTAAAAGTTCCAAATACATTTTTAAAAGTAGCTAAATTTGTTGCTAGGTGCTGTTTGAAAAAAAAGTTGCCAGGGTAGTCTGAAAAGTTGCTAAATCTAGCAACAAAATTGCTAAATTGGCATCACTGGGTACAAAACCTATTGATTGAGGAGAGTTTAACCTTCAGTCGAGAGTTACCTTCAGACGAGTCCTGTGACACTTGTTGGGGTTGTAGAGTAAAACAGAGATTATCTCCCATTTCCACAGTGGAAAATCCCAAATGGTTCCGACGCTATTAACAGAAATTGGCACTTCAGCGTTATTGACTTCAGACGAGTCCAGTGCCACTTGTGGGGGTCGTAGAGCAAATAGACGTTTTTGTGAGAAGACCGGTTTTCGGGATGTCTCATGGTGTGACAAACACCGCTGTAGCTCAGCCACCTTCCACCGCAGATGCGGTAGACCACCATAGGTGGAAGCGGTGGATGCAACCTGATATATCTAGTTTAAATTGACGGATTTTTATGGGAATTTTTGTGTTATGTTACTTAGATTATTGACCCACTTTTACATCGGCACATGGAGTACTTTTTTCTATATAAGCCAATATGAAATGTATAGGTCTACAGTGTATTGCATCGGGACCAATATTATGTGTTTCTGGGTATTTATAGCTCAGTCCTCAGTGAAATAACACCATATATAGATTCTGCACACCCTACTGAGTAATCCCAACCCCACTTTTACTTCGGCACCTATAATAGTTTGTTCTCTATAAACCAGTATGTAATTTATAGGCCTATAGTGTATTGCATTGAATGGAATGGGTGGAGTAGAAAGTGCTGCTGTGTATTTAGACTATAGTGCTAGATCAGTACGGTCTGTAGAATATTCTGATCTTTACATTAATTTACTTAAGGTTATCAATGTGCTCCACCTATAATATTATTGATTTATTTATTTATTTCACCTTTATTTAACCAGGTAGGCCAGTTGAGAACAAGTTCTCATTTACAACTGTGACCTGGCCAAGCAAGATAAAGCATAGCAGTGTGACAAAAACAATACAGAGTTCCACAAACAAACAGTCCATAACACAAAAGAAAAGAAGCATTGAAAGATCTATGTACAGTGTGTGCAAATGTAGATGAGTAGGGAGGTAGGCAATAAATAGGCCATAGAGGCGAAAATAATTACAATTTAGCATTTATTTTGGAGTGATATATGTGCAGATGATGATGTGTAAGTAGAGATACTGGGGTGAAAAAGAGCAAGAGGATAAGTAATAATATGGGGATGAGGTAGTCGGGTGTGCTATTTACAGATTGGCTGTGTACAGGTACAGTGATGCTAAACTGCTCTGACAACTGATGCTTTAAGTTAGAGAAGGAGATATAAGATATTTTTGCAATTCGTTCCAATCATTGGAAGCAGAGAACTGGAAGGAAAGGCGGCCAAAGGAAGTGTTGGCTTTGGGGATGACCAGTGCAATATACCTGCTGGAGAGCGTGCTACGGGTGGGTGTTGCTATGGTGACCAGTGAGCTGAGATAATTCTGGGTTTTACCTAGCATAGACTTATAGATGTACTGGAGTCAGTTGGTTTGGCGACTGATATGTAGTGAGGGCCAGCCATAGAGGACGAGAGCATAGAGGTTGCAGTGCTGGGTAGTATATGGGGCTTTGGTGACAAAACGGATGGCACTGTGATAGACTACATCCAGTTTGCTAAGTAGAGTGTTGGGGGCTATTTTGTAAATGACATCGCTGAAGTCAAGGACCGGTAGGATAGTCAGTTTTACGAGGGTATGTTTGGCGGCATGAGTGAAGGAGGCTTTGTTGCGAAATAGGAAGCGGATACTAGATTTAATTTTGGATTGGAGATGCTTAATGTGAGTCTGGAAGGAGAGTTTACAGTCTAGCCAGACACCTAGGTATTTGTAGTTGTCCACATATTCTAAATCAGGACCGTCCAGAGTAGTGATGCTAGTCAGGCGGGAGGATGCGGCAGCAATCGGTTGAAGAGCATGCACTTAGTTGTACTAGCATTTAAGAGCAGTTGGAGGGCACGGAAGGAGTGTTGTATGGCGTTGAAGCACGTTTATTAGCACAGTGTCCAAAGTAAAGCCAGATGTATACAGAATGGTGTCGTCTGCATAGAGGTGGATCAGAGAATCACCAGCAGCAAGAGCGACATCATTGATATATACAGAGAAAAGAGTCGGCCCGAGAATTGAGCCCTGTGGCACCCCCATAGAGACTGCTAGAGGTCCGGACAACATGCCCTCCGATTTGACACACTGAACTCTATCTGAGAAGTAGTTGGTGAACCAGGTGAGGCAGTCATCTGAGAAGCCAAGGTTATTGAGTCTGCCGATAAGAATGCTGTGATTGACAGAGTCGAAAGCCTTGGCCAGGTCGATGAAGACAGCTGCACAGTACTGTCCTTTATCGATGGCGGTTATGATATTGTTTGGGAACTTGAGTGTCGCTGAGGTGCACCCATGACCAGCTCGGAAACCATATTGCATAGTGGAGAAGGTATGGTGGGATTC